>NC_138151.1:28939024-28966524 GCF_964199315.1 Orbicella franksi
ATGGTATTTTGTAGCATAAATTATTTTATTAAATAAATGTAAGTAGTTTTGCAAGAGCTTAGTTTGCAAATCTCTAACTCATGGAAACCAATTTATGATCACTCTGTTATCATACGTGTGTGATTAATGACCAAATAAGGGGTCCCTTTTGTTGCCTATTGGGCAACACAAGTCTTGACTATATTTGAAAAAGACAAAGATATTGAAAAAACAAAGAAAAGTTAGAGTTTTGGGTAAAAGTCAGATAGCAGTTATGTTTGATTTTCAGATCTTTGAGAAAAGATCACAAGATCACTGGCATGACTATGAAGTTAACTTACCAGTAAATGCCCAAATAACTGCCTGTTGATATTTAACCAATTAGGTTCCAGAATTTTTTCGATAAATGACTATTATTGTATCATAATCTTCAGATGTTGACAAACAACAGAATCTGGAAACAGCGTACAGTTGATATTGCGGTAGTATCAGCAGAAGATGCACTGAACTGGGGTTTTAGGTTTGTGATTTTGTGTTTTAGTTGGTGCCTGCACTAATAGTACAGCAATTAAGCAACACATTTGTTTTTCCTTATGAATGGAAAAATTCCACTTTGGCAGTCTGCTGTTAGCCATTTTTCCAGTGAGTGACAAGAGTAAGTTCAAATAGAATTTATCTCTGGGATTTTGCTGCATTTTTGATGAAAACGAAGGTGACATTGTAACAAAGTACCTCCTCCCTGACTGCCAAACCATGGTAAGGACACCAAGTGGACGATGAAGCGAGTTCAAACTATAAAATTAGTTGGTTTATTTTTTAGATTTTGGTTCTGGTAGAACTGGCAAATTGTCTGCTTAGCTTTTTTTTTTTTTTTCAAATCCATATCTCTGCCCTATCTATTGTCAGTGATAATGTACACTACTTTCATAAATTATGCCAGAATGAGTAAAATGTCTGCCAGTATTATAGGCGATTTGCATGATGGTGTCATTTGATGACAACTACCAGAATCCTTCCCTTTTTTTGTTTCTTTGCTAATCAGGGCAATTGTTATTTACAACCCACTGGGAATTCAAAATATAAAATTATAATAACAGAAAACAAAAGGAATTCTAGTAGTTGTAGTCAAATGACGACAACGTGCAAATCTGCTATTGCATGCAACTTTACCCAACAAACAGCTCCAGCATGGGGCCAACTATAAGGTGTACATTACAGAACAATCTGGACATTGTAACATACTGTGTTGTTATGTTATGTTATTTTATTTTTGACAAAGTGATGCTCATGATAATTTCCAGTTAAAGCAAAATAGTTATTTATTAATGTTTTTGTTTTCACACCTAGTGGAGTCTTGTTACGTGGTTCTGGAATCAAGTGGGATCTTCGTAAATCACAGCCATATGATGCGTATGATAAAGTGGATTTTGATGTTCCTGTTGGCAAGAATGGAGACTGTTATGACAGGTGTGTACAGCAATACTGAATAAAAAGTTGTATTTACCAGTTCCTTCTGGGATCCTGTCTTTTTCTGACAATATTTTCTTTGAAGTCCCAGATGCTCATGACAAACTGAATTCGCTTGTGTGCTGTTGTTGATTTTTTTTTTATGTCTTTTTAACCCCTCAGGTATTTAATCAGAGTTGAGGAAATGCGGCAGAGTTTAAGAATTATACATCAGGTTTGTAATAATAATACTTTTATTTCTAAACAGATATAGTGGAGCAAAGATACCACTGCCTGCCACCCTACCCCCAACCCCCAACCCACAACCCCTGCCCTCAATGTTCAATGTTATGACCATGCAGACCTTTGGAACCAGCCGGGACACTGACTGAACTAAATTATTTTTATCCTTATGCATATAGCAGTTTTCAGTTGAGTACCACAAAAAAAATGAACCAATCAAAACTTGAAGCCAATACATGTAGCTTACATGAAGCACAGGAAAACTCCTGATCAGTCAACAAGTATCTCTTTATAATCAAATATATTTTACTTATCTGCTGGTTTTTCCCACTTCAGTGTTTAAACTGGATGCCTGCAGGTGAAATAAAAGTTGATGATGCCAAAATCTCACCACCAAAGAGGTCTGAAATGAAGGTAATGTTTAGTCACATGGATGTTTAGATGTTTAAGAGGAGGTCACATCTACTTCTTCAATCAGGTTTTAGCAGACGTGAATAATGGGTTTTGGTACATTCTTTGTCCTTCATGTGAATGTGACCTTACCCAACTTCTACGGGTCAGGTACAGGGGCAGGTCTAGGGGTGGGTGCAGGGGGTGCACAATCCCCCCACCCCCCCTCGAATGGCTCGATACCCTTTGAGAACAATAGAACAAACAACAGAAACAATGCCCTTATCACCAAAACAATAGCAGATGCTGCACTATGATGGCAAATAGAATTACAAGCTAAGGAGAACTGCCACACTTCCGACTTCTACTCTACCCTGTCATATTCTACCCTAACCTTCTTGTTTTGTCTTATATTGCTAACCTTGAATACTCTAACACTTTGTCCTGTAAAATAAGCCATTTCTTGAACGCATTCCGAAGGTTTGTAACTTCGATCAAAATGAATGTAATAATTTCCTCCAGATGTGATGGTGCTGTTAATTGACCTCTGCAGGAGTCCATGGAAGCTCTTATCCACCACTTCAAGCTCTTCACAGAAGGTTACCAAGTTCCCCCGGGTGAAACTTACACAGCAATTGAAGCTCCGAAGGTATGAACATCCATGTGAAACGAAACATTAAGACGTCACATTTTCTGTCCTTTATTGCACAGTTAGATCCTCAAATTTGATTAATCTCATTAATTAGTTACTTCTTGAATGCACGCATTAACAAAACTGATTGATTTCTCAATGTTGTCAGGGTGAGTTTGGTGTTTATTTGGTGGCGGATGGCACCAACAAACCTTACCGCTGTAAGATTAAAGCTCCTGGATTTGCGCACCTGGTGAGATATCTTCATGTTAGTTCAAACTATGGAGTCTTACTTATTAAGGAATTTTGAACAACCCTCTCTCATTGATTCGAACTACAATATGACTAAACAATAACTTTTTGACTCGCTAACCCACAAATTTCTGTATTGCTGGCAGCCAGGCGCAATGAGAAACCTTGTGATGGTCGCTTGATCACTAGCCTCAACAGTGCAAATTTTTAACAATGATAAAATGGAACACCACATTCATCTTACAAAGATATAATTTGATTCTGAGTCCTTCCAACTGGTGTATTTTATTATCGTAACGAAACAATGCTTTAAAAACATTTTCTCTTTTCTTCTGCTACTTACCGTATCAGACAGTTTGAGTGGTTGTCCTAGCAGGGTAAATTTTTAAAGAACCTGTCAACTTCTTTTAAAGTGTTTTCCTTTCTTCTCTATCGTAATCTGTTCCAAGGTTAAAATAAAAACAGGGTACAGATTCCCTAAGTGACCATGTGTACCTTGTTTTCTCACCAGGCTGGTATGAATTTATTGGCTACTGGCCACATGTTGGCAGATGTTGTGACAATTATGGGTAGGTTCTTCCCTCGCCCACACTATATTTTCCTTCTCATGTCCAGGTTGTTTTCGGGTCAGTAGCGCCCGCTTTTAGTAGGAAATCATGGGATTCTTTCATTCGGCAGACCCAAATACGCAATTAGCCAATCAGTAGCTGTGTCTAAGCCCCCGTCCACATTACGCCAAGGAATTTGAAAACGGAGGTTTCACTCTGAAAACGCATCAAATGTTTTCAGTCCATACCACGCCGGAGGAATTTGAAAACGCAACAATAACCGGTCATTTTGGATTTGTGGTTGAGGAAAACTCTGGCAGGCAAATCACATTGTCGTGATGTCATCGTTTTCGAAAAGCTCCGTTTTTTTAAGAGTTTTCCGTAAACACTAAACGCAAAGCCTGCATTTTCAAATTCCTCCGGTCTGAAGGGCGTTTTCGTAAAGCTCCATGCTTTTCGTGACGGAGTAGTGTGGACGGTAGGACTAACCGTACGTGGAAGTAAAGCTGCGTTTTCAAATTCCTCCGCCGTAGTTTGGACGGAGCTTAAGTACTCTCCTGATATCCTGCGTGGAAAGATTCGCCTGCGGCTCGGCCATTAAACTTCTCGTTCACGCAAACTTCAACTCTTGCGTCTATAACTGGATAGATTAAAAGTGTTTTCTGTTTTATAAGAAATCTTCTTGTTGTCTCTTCAGGTACTCTCGATGTTGTGTTCGGGGAAATCGATCGCTAAGGAAGATATTGAGTCCATTCTGTACATAGAGGATATATAATCCGAGTAGTAGTTGCCTATATAGTACAGGCAACAAAAACAAAAATCCATTTAGTGGTTAAAGTTAGGTATTACATACCATCTACAGACTATGAAACTAACTAAGAAAGTGGATGTTAAATAGAAGGTGGTAGTAACCTGTAGTAAGTAATTAATAAACTGCATAGTTGTAATAATTGTAGAAAGCTAACCAAGCGATAGTTAAGACCAAACATTTAGTTCTCAGTTGTTTTTAAACCACTTGTTGTAAAAATTTTTTATTTCATTTTATGATTTTATGATTGGTGCGACTTTTAGCTTCTTTGTGTATTTTTTGTAGTTATATTCTGTTAAATAGCTTTTTTAAAAGCTAAAAGTTTTTAACTCTTAAAATAGTTAATACAATACAGAATGCAATACAATACAATACAAGTTTGTTACAAGTTAAGCTTAAGTCTACATGAATGTAAATGTTTTCCTTGCTGAAGTATAACTTCTGATGAACTTTAGGACCCTTTAGCTTTCTTGCCGTCTGCGAAGTCCTTGTTTGGATCGTCACACAACATTTCTCTTCAGAAAATCGTTGCGTGACGGCTAAAATGGACTAAATATAAAATTGACTAGATTTTAAAATAGATTTGAATTTTAAATAAAGAATATTGAAATAAGCAATCTGTGATGTTAATATTTCTCTAGGATTCAATAGTGGTCTTTTGCGCAGCTGTTAGTCAAGAGCCGTGATATTCCCGCGAGCCGCTCGCTGCAATTTTCCGCGCGCTTGATACCACAGGCGTATGTATTTCCATCGCTTGGCACCGGTTGCATGTTTTTACTTAATTAGTAATTAATAACGGCAATCATTTGAAAACGATATATGGCTGCCAGCCGATTGAGTAAAGGAACTGGTCCAAATCTACCGTTCTTGGAAATATTTTAATCTGAAAGTACAGTGTGGAAGTGAGTTTCGAAGCTTTAGCGCGCGGGGGACGTAAGTAAAGCTTTTATTACCACGGCAACGTGGCATAACAAAGAGAAAAGAAAATTTTGTTCCTTCATCGGACAGTTGTCCTCCACTGTCAAGGTAAGCTTGGCTTGGAAAAATTGTCGAGTTAATAGTGTAGCACGCTTGCTAGGTCACTATCTAAATGTTTTCGCTTACTTCAAAATGCGAAAAGGGAAAATGGTTAATTACAAAAAACGTTTTTCTATTGTTTTTACAAGTTCTACGGCAACTGAAGAGCGCGACGGGAGTTTGATGCGGAACATTGCAGTTTATTTCAGTCTGTATTTAAAATCAGTCCCTGACGAAACTTTATCTACTACTGGCAATTTTTTTAAACAATTGTGACTTCACTGCAAAAATGTAGAAACAAACGAGTTTGATAAGCTACACCGAATTGTGCGCAAGAAGACGCGAATCGTGTATCGCATCAACACTGACAAAAACGTCATGACCAGTTGCGGCGCATTTATGAGGGAGCCGCGCCCCTTTTCTTTTCCGAGTATTTTCTTAAACAAAAATTGACCAGTTATCTTAAGAGCGGAAGTTTTCATTCACTCTTTTGAGGGGGTGGGGGGAGGGAGGGAGAAGGACAACTTGCGTTCCACTGCAACATCTTTGGCCTCCTCTTTATGAATTTTCTGGTCAATCCCTGATATGTCTTCCTATCGTTTGAACAAGCTGAGGCGCGCCTATCCTCCAGCAGACTCAAACATTCAATGACGCCTTACATAATACTTAACCTTTCTTTTTAAATTTACTACGCATCCACTCCCAGAAAATGTAAAAGTGGACATCATGTAGAAGCTTTATCAGCTTCTAAAATGTCCTCTTTAGTTTTTTCTGTCGGAGAAAAGTAGCAACGTGGAAAAACGTTAGGCCCCCAAGCTGTAATTCACCAGTTAGTGAGATCAAAAAGGCTGATGATGTAGAAGAGAAGAGAAAAACGAGTAGGGGTCATACAAGAAAGGTTTTACTTCCCTCACTCTCCTGCAACTCGGCAAAAGCTCACATGGACGACACCCATATTAGCTACGCCCATCGCATTCGCTTGCACCTATTCACCTGCCACCCACCCCACCTCACCTAGCACCTCTGCACATCACTCCCCCATCATAGGATATTTCCTTGCAGAGCAGCGATTATTAATTCTTGCGCGCACCGTCGCAAGGTCTGTTAATGCTCCGAAGTGTCTAAAGTCCAAAGGCCTATTAGCCTACGCAGTGAGAAACTGGCCTCGATCAAACAACCCTATCACTGTTATTTTGATAGACTGGAAGAACTCTGAATCGTGCCAGGGTCCTCGCTCAAGGCTTACATAAGGTAATGCCTTTTTAGCTATTTGTAGGACATCTATAAAGAAATTACTTTATATCCTTGAAAGCGTCGCTACCCTCGAAATAGGGTAGGTAACTTCCACAATGGTAGCGAGCCACAAGGCTCTTCGTCCCATCCCTCTCTGAAAAGTCAGAAGTTGTCCGATGGGAGAGGAGAGGGTTCAAAAGATGCCGAATAATCATATATTCTGCCTCTCTTGAACCAGGCTTTTTTCCCATATATAGCAGTTTTCAGGGTAACTGTCACCCTATAATTGGAAGGTTGTGCAGGGTTATTTTTACATGTTAAAAGTGCTGCATAGTTTTCGAGAATAGCTTTCTTTGTCGTTCTTAACACGAGTATTGAACTCTCAATCACACGCAGCTTATCATGCGATGGTACCTCTTGAATGCCTTCTTGTAACTGGTCGTAAAATACCTCTTTCTTCGCCTCCTCAGGGCGTTCTATATGGGCGCGTAGCTCGTGATGACAGTAAGTTTGGCGTGCTTGGAGTTAATTCTAGCTATGATGAGTCTTTCCCTCAATGGCTTTAATTCTATCAATCTCTTCGCTGATTTGTCAGACAGTACATGATGATCGCCGCGCCTTATGCGTGTTGGTTGTCCTTTCGTCCAGAGTGTATCATCGTATGTCCAGATCTTTCCTTCATCAGAGATGAGGTCAGGAAAATTGGTTTTGTCGGCGAAACCGGTTTCGTGATCCGCAAAAAAACGAGTTTTCGGTTGGCAAAAAGCAGCTATGAGATCGCCAAAAAAAAACACAATTTCTTCGGCCCCCTTTTCTGATCTGATTTCTGGTCCGCCCCTGGTATTTTTTCCTATCGTTTGGACAAAAGTGAGGCGCACATATCCTCCAGCAGACTCAAAAACTCATTGACGCCTTACACAATACTTAACCTTTCTGCCTAAAATTTGCTATCCATCCACTCCCAGAAAATGTAAAAGTGGACATCATGTAGAAGCTTTATCAGCTTCTAAGATGTCCTCTTTTATTTTTTCTGTTGGAGAATGATATCTCCTGGTAAACAGATTTATATTTATGAACTCTTGATGTCATTCCTCAATTATAGTTGTGGTTTAAGGTCACCGTACCTTTCTTGATTGACATGGAAAGATATTATGCCCCCAGTTGTAATTCACTAGTTAGTGATATCAAAAAGGCTCATGATGGTGGAACAAAAGTTTAAAACGAGTTAAGGTCAGGAAAAGTCATTAGGAAAGCTTCATTTCCTTCACTCTCCAACAACTCGGCCAAAAGCTCACATAGACACACCCATATAACAAAGTGAAAGGGATGTCAGTGCGCACGTCATCAAAATCCGTGAATCCTTTTCAGTTATTTCTGAAAGACTTAGCCTTTCTGAGTTGGATCTATAGAGATAGCCATTTCCTCGGGAGCATTTCATAAAAGGGACAGTCTGCATATATACTGGACTTGGAGTACGAGTTTGTGTTGAAGAACAGGGTTTCAGGATTGACGTCATAGAAGGGGCTATTGTTGTTGATGGGTTTGATATTATTATTAATGTCTGATGATTGATATTATTAATAATAATCTAATCCTTCCAATTTTTTGCCGTGCCTTAATCTATTACTGAATTATAATAATCTATTTCTGGATTATAATAATCTATGACCGGATTATAATAACCCTATTATAATCTATTATTATTTCATCCACGGATTGATATTAATCCGAGTTTTCCTGTATTTGTGACCAAAACGGCTGAAAAAACCCTAACCTTTGGGGCCGCAAATACCTATATAGCCCATATAAGGGTGTATCCCCCGGGACTTCAGAGACAAGCCGTCGCTTGTCTCCGCCAAAAATAACGTCTGCGAGAGATTGATTTCGGACAAGCGATAGCCGCAAATACGTCGGCGTTCGCGGGCTAGCGGATCTGTTTTTCTTATTCAGTCGTCCAGTCCAAAGTCCATACTTCAGATGATGTGCATGTGAACGAGGCTGCAGAAAACTGAAAATTGTACTTTTCTGCGTGTTCGGCTGAAACCTTTGGCGGTTTTATATCAGCGAAACTGCAGATATCGTTTATCAGCGTACGAGGGAGACCGCCAACAATGAATTTATGAATCTGTTTTGGTTTGATTGTATAGTTTAGGCGCGTTTTCTTAAAACATGCCACCCTCTGCGGTTAGATATTGCAGCTGTCTGGAGATTGAAAATGAGAAATATGCTTACCTTCGGTGGCTAGAGGACAGATTCCACCTGCATGGAGGGCTTTGACGAAAATCGGAGGCTTAGAAAGAGTGTTAAGCGTCGTGTTTATTGAATTTTCTTAATTAATAGCCGAGCCGGGTTTTCAAGATGGCGGGCACGAAGCAAGCTTCCCACAACCTCAACTTAGGTGACTACGATTCTCTTCCACGTCTTTTCAGTCACCTGAAACGAATCCTTGCCGACAATACAGGATATTTTGAAGAATACAAGTCCAAAGCAGTTTACAAGAAGTTTTATGATGGCTTTAAATTGATGCTATCAACTATAGATTCTTTGGAAGAAGGTGCGATTTTGCTAGCGAAGGCGGCACCACAGTACGATTACAGCACTGACGCTAAAGGAAATGGCTACAGGAGCTTGCTAAGACTCGTTGAACAATGCATTCGTTCCGTTACAGAACTGTCCGCTTATTGCCAGACTCATCGAGACAGATTTTATTTTCGATCGCATCACTATAGCTTAGAAGTGGAGGCATTTGCCAATGTTTTCCAACGAACAACTCAGTTGCTACAATTTGCGAAACTCGTGATCGAGGATAGCGTACCAGACAATTTATTTCCGGAGAGTTTTGACTCTAAAGTTATGTTGGAAGTTGAACAGCTGGATAGAGAGTGCTTTTATGGAAGAACTTTGGGATTTCAGGTAGGTGTTAAGTCGATAACTTCAACATGATGCTTATCGTGAACTTTATAATGTCATTAGAATAATTTATAAAGATATGTTTTTGCAATTTCCTTCTCCGGCACCAGATAATAGTTTGACATAACTAGTCGATAACCATCTTGAAAGTAAAATATCTTTCTGTGTAGTGCATATGTTTAGTTCACTGAGGGTTACTGTTAGGCTGTGTGCCATATTTGAAGGTTACTGGGGTTTTTTCTTGAAGGATCTGCTACTGTAAAGAAAACAAAATCAATATTTATATTTGTATTCAAGGGCCTAAGTGTTAGCTGAGTGGGTCATAAAAATAGTATAAGTGATTGTGCTACTAATGTAAATTGATGTGATCCCCTAGGAACAATAACAATAATATCATGGACAATTTTGGCACGAAATTTCAGCATTAATTTACAAATTAATTATTTCACATGTGAAATTACAACATTGCCATGGCAGCGTTTGGCATGAAATTTCTCAATACAATAAACAAGTCAAAAACCTATGATTGTAAATATACTTATCGCTGAAGGACTAAAAATTTGAAAAATACTTATTTGCAAAAAACAACAAAAATAAAAATAAAACTAGGAAATGTTAAAAGTTAAAAAATTGTTTAACTTGTCCAGGCTATAGCTCCTGAAAAGAAAATCTTATGAATATGGTTGTGCGCATCAGCTGTATGTCATATAGAAACATTCACCAGCACGTTTTTACTCCTTGGAAATTATGGAGGCAATCACGATCTACCATCCAGCTTTCCTGGCTCTACTTTGCACTATGATATGTCATTTTCCATGCCGGTTTTTGGACCTGGCCTTTAAATTAAGATCTGAAAGGGTTAATCACACTTAATCACATTATTTCAATTGATAACTTCTAGTTTGAAAATGGAAAGCCCAGTGAAAAGACATACATCATACAATTCTTAAAACACCATTAAAAACTAAGTATACTTAGTTAGCAAAATCTATAACCCATGTTCACACCAAAATGGCAAAAAAAACATATATTTTAATATTTTTCATATGGCTTATTTTCAGTTCTCCACTGGCTTACGACATTTCTTACAAGTTGTTTGTGTAGCTATGGCCTCGTTTGCAGAAGGTTATCGTCGACACAAAATGAGCAGTGTGGCACTTGCCACAGTCTCTTTCCTGAACAGTGGGAAATATACTGTGAACCCCGAAATGAGGGCCAAAATGATTGTGGATGTCACTCAGAAGACTAATATGGATTTTTGCAAAGCTTTCTGGAGTTTGACAGAAGGTTATGGGATCCAGGTACGTTATGCCGCAAAAGTAATAATCGCTGCAAAATATTATACTGACACAAACTGTAATAACAATCGCCGGGAAAAGGAATACTGACGCATAATGTAATACTAACACAAAAGTTGATGCAAAATGTTATACAAGCCAATATGTCAAACTTCTAAATCAGATGTCTATGGTAAAAATGCGCATGGCATGTGTATTCAAGCAGGTTATTGGTGCAGATGGGCTGGGGCTACAGAGAGAGGGGGTCATCACTGAGAAATAACACTTTTTGTGAAGTGGGGCTGGCCCCTTTCTTTGTTTTGGTAAGCAAGGGCTATTTTGTAATTAGCTCTAATTAACCGAGCAGGGGTCTTTATGGGAGAATCTGGACCGAGGTAGTGAGTACAGATTGAATGCAGTGAGGTCTGGGCACACGACTGAGGTCAAGATTCTCCCATACAGATGGCTAAGCTCAGTTAATAAGATGTTTATTATATGGCAAACAAGCAAAATTTAATTTGTTTAATGAAACTGGTTTGTACTAGCTGACATTTTGCTTGCGAACGGCAATGAGCTAAACTTAATTCTGCCAAAGTCTGTTTTTCCTCTTTACTTTTCTTTTCTCATCAGGCACTTCCATAAATAAATATTGTTAGAAGAAAACAGTCCATATTTTTGCATTTTAGTATGCAAATTTTTCACCGTAAACATTACCGGTGTAGATACCGGTCTTGATGAGAAAATCTAGACCGCTTTCAATATTGATTTCCGCTAATCAAATTCGTGAATTCGATAGTTCCCAGTCCTTGTGAGACACAGCCATATAATAATAAAATATGCAAGGTCCACATCAGGCTTTTTGCAACTGCCATAAATAAATATTGCTGGAAGAAAATAGTCCGTATTTTTGCATTTTAGTTTGCAAATTTTTCACCGCAAAGCATTACCAGTCTAGATGCTAATTTGACATGGAAAAACAGATAAGTACAAACAAAACAATAACACCCATTTATTACCTTGGTGAATGCGACAGTAGCCTTCATTTGTTGACACTGATCATTTCCTTATAAAATAGTTTCACAAACTCTTTGCAAAATTTCCAAGTTGAAAGTACAGAGTGGGTCTGCAGCCATTGAAGAAATGGTGATTGTGTACCCAGGTGGATAATTTAGATGAAAGAACTTTAAACTTGACATTGCACAGTTCATATGCAGCATGTTAATATGCAGCATGTGGTCACCAAACGTACCATTTTGAGACATTGCAGAGAGATAGGCGGGCCAAAGCAGATCTGTGAAATTTTGCAATGGTGTCCCATCTGCAGCAGTGATGATTTCTTCTGGCATTGTCTGGTTAGACCGATGAATTCCTATGCTATTTAAGAAATGGAAAACAGTAGAAAATTAATTTTTCATCTTTAGGAGGATCAGAGGAAATAATAAACAGGGTGGAACCCGTGCGATCTTTGAACAAGGACCACACGATCTTTGAATCTTTGTCGCCACCTCTTCCACACCCGCCACCTCACTAGCCTCAAAATAATGATCACTTGTTCTGTTGCATTTTAGCATGTTCCACTGCTGGTTTGTTCGGCAATGAAGGTGAACAGAGTATTCCATATCCCTCCTGATCCTTTTGAACTTGTCACATTGAAAGGCGAGTCTGTGAGTATTGCTCCCCCCTGTTCCTGGTCAGGTCTAGCCCCAGTCCAAGTGCGACTTCTCTCATACGAGTGGAGGGATGGACAGGTAGGAGGTGATAGATAACTTTTAAAACTAGACACTCTAAGAGTATTTACTCTGGTTTGTACCGCAATATCAAATCGCACTTTACAAGTAAGCTGATTGAACACAATAAAAACATTGGGAACAAAGGATATAGGAATAGGAACATAGAAACAGTTTGGAAAATCAATTTTAGAAATCTTGAAAACAACTTTGGGAAGACCTTGGGTGTTAACTGTGTTTTACGATTACAAGATACAATCTACAATCTACAATATTTGATGGCATAAAAATATAAAATAGTACTGTGCAAAATTACATGTTCTCCCGTGGGGAATAAGTTGGGATCAATATTGAGCTGCTCTCATTTGGAAAGAATCAAGTCTACTGTGACATGGTTAGCGCAAAAAATAGTAGGTAGGGGAATGAAAAATGAGCGGGCCTTCTCTCACCCAGAGCCCACTCACTTTTTCTTTCACTTGCCTGATTTTCAATTCTCTCCACCTACTGTGGGCCTGCAACAGGCTACTATGTTATTGATAAGTGATAAGCTCTTTGTTCAATATAACTGTATTTTCTCCAATCATTTTTGTGTTTTAACCTCAGAGCAAAGATGGCAAACAGAATTCCACCCATCATGGCCGATCACCAAAACCTAAAAGTGACGGCTTTTTACTTCACGTGCATGGTGGAGGGTTTGTTGCACAGTCATCAAAATCACACGAGGTATGACGTGATGCAGTTCGAATAGCAAGGTTCTGAGTACTTTCGATTACTTATACTTAAGAAATAGAAAACATGTTCCGTGTTTCTATCGAGTTTTAGTAGCGTTCTATCATGAATGCCATTCTCTGATTGGCTACGCTACTCATTTTCTATTCGGTGTTATAGTTCACCACTAAATTTTCTCCGATTCTTATTGGTTTAAATTGATCACGTGACGCGATAGTGTTCATCCGTGGAGACACATTATCAGCCCATAGTGCCCGTCCGAGGAAAATACCCGGATGGATAGTACTCGTCCGTGTAAATGTTTCTGTAAAGAAGCAGGCTTACAGAAAGTAAACAATTAAAATGTTTTAAGTGGGTTTTTGTCTGTTTTCCCTTTCAAATTTTACATTTGGCTTTAACGACTTTTCACGGCTTTCATCTAAAAAAGTTGAAAATAATTCACTGTGAATTTTGAACTGGAGCGCGTAAGAAAATTTAGTGGTGAACGATAAAGACAATAGAGTGTTTATGTCTCGGAACTATCGGTCTGATAGTTGTCCCTTGGAAATTTGATGTTCTTAAAACTAGCATATTTGCCCTCGAAGCTTCGTTTCTCGGGCAAGTATTTGTTTTAAGAACATCAAATTTCCGCGGGGCAACTATCAACCGATAGTTCCTCGACAGAAACACTCTATTGTTTAAATAGACAGTGAATAGCGTAGCAGTGTGCCTTTGTTAACAAAATGACGGCCGCCTCTTGGCGTTTTCGAAGTGTCTGTGAAGAGGATTTGGATAAAGTTTTGAATGACTAGTAGATTTATTCTAAAACAATTAAATTATTTGCTCTCGATTTCTGTGCGTGATAGAAATCTCGAGCTCATAATCTTATTGTTAAATAGAAACATATTACTCCAATCATTTTTTCTTTAGCCTATTTTCTAATATATTTTATTGTATAATGAAAATTTAAACATTTTAGATTGCTTTACAGTGCGACTACTCAAAGCGGGCGACTTGGAAAAGAGCTAACAAATGAGAACATTTCTTGGGTACTATGGATAGGGATCTTTTTCTCAAATAAACCAACAACGTTGAAGAATACGAACAATAGATCTTAACGAAATTGAAAACCCAACAAAGTGTGAAGCGTTGCGAACCTCTCAGGAAACTTTACCATTTGTTGATTGGTTAGTTTCAAACCTAAATTTTGTACGTTTTTCAACCGTTTCAGTGTAGTTGTCGCAAAATGACTTTTCAAGCAAAATTTTTCGAGCGATATTTATTATTAGGGAGTTTAAGAAGCTACGACGGCGACGCCGAGGACAACGTCGATTAAAAAATGACTTTATATTTTACCTACGAATCTCGCTATACTCTAAAGTCATTTACTTTGTTTATCACTGTCAAAGCTATCACGAAACTGAATCTGGGACACAGCGATAAACTTGAAAAAGAGTTTTAAAAAATTAGCCGTCGTGGTTCACGTTTCCCAGACAACGCAGAATTTGGCCATTTCACGTTGTTGTTTTTCCGAGGACGGTAGAGAAATGTACCGAGAATTGTAACGCACGTGCACAGCCATTGTTCTCCTAATTAAATCTTTTGTTTAGCTACGTTCCCGTTGCCGTTGCCGTCTTGGTTTTCTTAAACTCCCTAAATTATTATGACAATTCGCCGTCAAGGACTGAATCTCTTAGAGTGTATATAACGCAGAGGAGTCGATATGTCTATGTTTACCGCTTTTAGAGTGCCCTTTCCTACAGTTTTGTTAAATCCTTTACCAAGTCGTATGTTATTTGTAGCCTGCGAACAGGCTCCCGGTGAACCCGAACCCCTGTCCCCGCCCCTATTGCTTTGCTCTCGGAATTCTTCTGTTTCGCGCTCGCCGAAATTTTTTTCCGTCCTCGCCGGGAGCCTGTGCGCAGGCTATGGTATTTGTGGTTAAGCAACCCTTTATAATGCAATTCACTTTTTTTTTTTCAGATGTACCTACGTACATGGGCGTGTGAGCTTGGTGTACCCATCCTATCTATAGATTACTCTCTGGCCCCGGAAGCACCCTTCCCGCGCGCCTTGGAAGAATGCTTCTTTGTGTACGCCTGGTGTTTAAACAATTTTGATCAACTGGGAACTACTGGAAAGTGTTTCTGTTTGGCTGGAGACTCTGCAGGTTAGAATTGTAATCAATATGTGACATCTTTGTCCCCATTATCTTGGTGTATGTGGATAGTGTAGAATTTAAAGATTAAGGAGGTTCGCGCTAATTGTTTCTGCGCATCCTTACTGCGCACGCAAATTCACACGCCACGTCATACATGAGAGCGCGCGCCAAGTAATAAAATAACATTGGATTTAACGATCTTGGACGTTCGGTGACCCCTATTTTTCTTTTGATGAATCATTTTCTCTACCGATTTTCTACGTTTAGCGGAAAAATGAAGAAAATCTATCGACTAGAAGTTTGAATTTTTTGCAAAATATATCAGATCTTCTTTACAAGTTATTATAGAAAACTAGAATGTTAATTAAGGTATTTGAAAATAACGCGGCCTAGATTGACGCGAACTGAAAAAAAAGTTCGGTCCAAATAAAGGAAATTGTTATTACGTGTCCAAGAATGCAGCACGGTGACCCGAAACCCAGACCTCTCACTCTAGAGTCATTTGCAATAACCTCTAGTCCCAGTTATCTTTCCAACATGCGTAGATTTATTACCAAGTACAACAGAACATAGTTTGCGTGATTAGTTTTTGAAAAAAAAAACTGTTGTTTAGGGGTTCAAATACTGCATGGATTAAAATGTATCAACTTGAAGTCAACATCAAGTTAGCTGTTCTCCCAGTTCGCTAATTAGAGGAGTTTTTCTGCAGAACCCAACCGATTTGTCTCATAAAATTACTTGTAGCCCTTTTCCCCCCGCTTGGTTTTCGTTCATGTAATCTCCATGTACTTGTTTTGTAGGTGGTAACTTGTGTGTTTCACTGAGCATGCGTGCAGTTGAATATGGCATCCGCGTACCAGACTCCATACTAGCGGCCTATGCACCATTCAATGTACAGTGGGTACCCTCGCCATCCCGTCTTCTTAGCCTCATGGATCCACTCCTGCCCACAGGAGTACTGGGTGCTTGTCTAGCGGCATACTCCGGCATGGGCAAGTCACCATTTGATGACTGCACCAAGAATTCCATTAAATCCCTGACAGGCAAGACTAGTCAACCGGTAAATGTTGTCAGCAGAAGAACCAAGACAAACTCTCTGCTGCATCTCTTTAGAGTTGGCTCCAAGGAGACCAAGAACACAAGAAGCAGTAGTTATTTAGATGCTCATTTGCAATCGGGCCCGGAGAGTTTTCACAGCTGTTTTAGTTCACCACAGAGTCTCGAATCCGCTTCTGTTAACCACGTAGCAAACTCGAGTAGCGAAGCAGCTGTTGGTTATGATTGTGCAAGGGGTTTGCCAGACTGTAATAGAGTGGTGTATCATTCCCCAGAAACACACGTCGAACATGCTGCTTCAGATCATGAAAAGGACTGCGAAAGTAGCAGCACTTTATCGGGCCATCCACAGTCGAGAAAACACTCACAAGACACTGTACCCAGTAGACCCACAAGTCCTCAGAGAGACCACAGAGAGACGGACCATATAGGAGTGCACTACCATAAGGACATCGAGGAGTGCCATGTGGTGAACGTAGTGGAATCATCAGACAGCCCCTCTGGAGAGCTCCTTTTGTTCTCTCTTGATGCACCTGAAGATAGAGCGTATCTTGAGGCGGGAACACCGCCAGATGAGGACGAGGAAGTGGGGCTTGATGACGAGTCGCATTCAAGGACCACGTCTATGTCCCAAGTTTGCCTTCCTATTTCCAAGAACCCGTACATGTCGCCACTGCTGGCTCCTGATGAAATGCTGAAACACTTGCCTCCAGTTGATTTACTGGTAAACCTCTTCGCCCTTCATGAATTTTTTAAATAAAGGTTGTCTGTCTGTCTGTCTGTCTGTCTGTCTGTCTGTCTTAGACAGAACATGTTTGCCTAACATATTTTCTTTATATTTTCTAACTTATTTTCTTCAGGCCTGCACACTGGATCCCATATTGGACGACTCGGTAGAGTTTGCCCGAAAGCTTCGCTCCCTGGAGAAGGACGTGGAACTGTACATCTTAGAGGATTTACCCCACGGGTTTTTGAGCTTCCATCTTGTCAGTCAAGAGGCAAGGGAAGGGAACGACCTGTGTATAGCCTGCTTGAAAAGATCATTGTCAGGAAAGCGCAAAATAGGCCGAACAGAAAAGGCTCCTGTGTACTGATCTGTCACGCAACACTTGCGGTAAATTCGAGTAACGCCTGTCAATTTTCACGTTCTATCACAAGATGATTTGCGTGACATCGTGACATCGTGACATCATGGAACCTCTCGCAGGCGAGGGTGAATTTAGGCCGTGTTTTTACCTCAAACAATTTTGCTGGAATGGCCACAATCCATCTGCCAAGGCAATAGTTTTTAGTCACAAGAATTAAGAGGGATTGAATCACGGTTGAAACTTTTTTGAGTGGAAATTGTGCATTTTCGGGAACATAATTTCAAAATCCTGTCATTTCAGACAGAAATACTTATTTAAGGCAAATGCTAATAAATGGGATTAAGTTAATGAATATTTTTCAAGTGTTAATACTGTGCTAAAACACAGCGTCAAAATGTACAAATTTGTTTGAGAATAATGATGTCATGAAAAGAAATCACTCGAATCAGCCCAAAAATCATAAGAGATAATGAAATTGAGTGATAATAGTAATAAAAGATTGATGTGTTTTGATGAGTTATGTGTGACTCCTGCGTTTTCTATCCTCTCTGAACCGTTTTCAGGTTTGTTTTTTTACCTTTCTTTTGGATTTAACGCGCGTTCTGCACGTTTTTTCCCACCTTAATTTTAAAGAGCATCTTGTTTTTCACTCGTTGATGTTCTGTTGCCTTTTCAACGCGGACACGCGCGTTTTTTCGCGGATACACGCGCGTTAACCCTCGAAACCTCTAGCGTTTTCTACAGTTATGTTGAACCGTAGCCTGAAATACCAGTCATCTCCCGTCCTGAGCCTCATCCTGGGGATGAGGCTCAGGGCGGGAGATGACTGGCATTTCAGGGCTAGTTGAACCTCTGACACATTTTCAAGGGTCAGGGTCTTATAAATTTTCAAGGTTTTTGCCATTTTCTTAGGTATTTGCGTTCCCATATGTGCCCACCTTACCGTATAAATACCCCCATCGGGTGTTCTTTTCCTCTTGGACTCCCTGTACTTATTTCGACGCGAATACACGCTCTTTAACCAGTGTCACACACACAGGATTTTTCTCTACACAGTCTGTCGGAAAAATTTGAAGCTCTATTCTCATTCCTTTTTATTTCGCGTTTTCACTTGTGTTTGATGAGAACTTCACGTTCACACAATACACCGGAGAAATTTGAAAACGGCTTTTTCACTCTGAACGCGCATCAAATGTTTTCCAGCTACACTGCGCCGTAGAAATTTGAAAACGCAGCTTTATTTCTACGGTTAGGCTTACCATCTACACTAATCCGTCACGAAAACGGAGTTTTTCGAAAACGCTCTTCAAACTGGAGGAATTTGAAGACGCCGGTTTTACGTTTTAGTTTGGACGGAAAACGTTTTGAAAACGGAGCTTTCCAAAAGCGATGGCGTCACTAAAATCGTGATTTCCCTGGCCGAGTTTTCCTCAAACACAGATCCGGTGATTGTTGCGTTTTAAATTTCTCCGGAGTGGTGTGGACGAGGAACATCAGAGTGAAACCTCCGTTTTCAAAGGCAACTCCCCCCCACCCAGTTCAAATTGCTCTACGGCACCAGGGGCTTATTTCTTGGTTTTTTTTTTGTCTTTGAGCATATCTTATTTAAAAGACCGCATTCAGTAAGCTTTGATTTTATAACTATCTTCGCATGAATATTCCGTTGTTATGAGATAAACTTAAAAAAAACCTGCCACTAGGAAATCTGCAAAAGGTACGGCCGTGTAACAAGTTGATGTTGAGGTACAGAGAGAACCCTGGAAACGAGGTAAGTACAATCTAAGATCACGTGTCCAGAAGCATGATGCCTTCGAAAGTAATGGCGGGTTTCTCTTTCCAAGGCGAGACATTTTGGCGTTTTTTGTTTTTATTTGCTCTTCTGTGGCTTTTTCCTATATTATCACGGGTAAGATTTATTCCTTCAAATTGAGAAGTAACTTGCAGAAGTTAATGTTAGTGGAAGAAAACGTGCTTTTTAGAAGGTGAATTTGAGCACATGGCAATGACATTAACACGTCATATTTAGGACTTTTTGTGTGGTTATTGCTCGCCTATAATAGTGCTAGGATTCTTATTTAGGCTAACTCAGGTGGAATTCGTAAATCCCGCCACAGTAATTGCTTTAAAAGGCAATAGCCTTTACAATGTGATAACGGTGAACTAACACTCCGTCATCTTTATAGTTACCAGTGTGACAGACTCAGTAAGCTAGGAATCAGTTGTGCCTTTATTTGGGATGATGATGGTAGCAGGACTATCAATATCTTTGGTCACACGAGGGCGGTGAAGTTGTTCGAGAAAAACAACAAAGGAAGGAAATTTTTTCCTTTTGTGAACGGAGAAGGTGTGAGTTTGATATTGGGACATTCCATTTCTTATTTGCACCCCCCCCCCCCCTTCCTATAGAGGGCACATTTTGGGAATCTCCAGTTTTCCCATAAATGGGGGGGGGGGGGGGTCAGAAGCAGTATTTAGAGATAAAAGATCCCATCAATATAGCTAAAATAAGAAATTTACCATTTCGAAATCTGCATACAGTTGAACCTCCGGTTGTGACCACCTCTTGTTAGCAACCACCTCTCCTCAGCTACTAGTTTTCCAGAATATCAAAAGTTTCCCAGTCAAATCACTACATTGGGAACCTGACTACAATACATTATGGATGTTCAATTTGTTGATGTTAATGTTTTGTTTTATATCTTGATATTTTGCTCCAATAAGATGTGTACAGTATTGTATTTTTGACTTAATTTACACTGAACCCGCTTAATAAGGACACTACCCATGGTCCCTTTGGTGTCTGTATTAATGAGGTTCGACTGTCGCTATGAATATCAATGAAAACAATTGCTGAGTTCTGATTGGTCATCAGCACATGCTTATTGAGGTGCAGAATACAAAACTAAGTAATCATAGAGTACAACATGAAAGTTTGTGTAGTAACTCAGAGTCACCTTGTACAGGTACATTGTTTGATGATCAGTTCTTTAAATGCCCAGTGGCGCATAGGGCATCAACAAGTCACCTCCATTCCTGTCGGTCCTTTGCAAGCCGTGAAGCTTGCCCCCAGGTAAGGTTTAGAGCCTGAAGTTCTGCTTCTGCAGGTCTTCTCCAGGTGGATTTTAGACAGCCTCTTTTTTTCTCGTACATGTACATTGTTTGTTCCCACAGAATGAAACGCATCAAACAGAAAGAAGTCTAGATTTTCAAGACCGGGCATAATGATTTCAACGTGGAAACTATGATTAGTAGCCGAGTGATAGCAACAGCTAGTAAGCAGCCTTTTAACTTATAACCAGTTTTATCCTTGAAAAAAGGTTAACCACAGTAAATAGCGTGCTTTAAATAATGTAGAAGGATACCCAAGAGGTGAATATTATGGTAATTTAGGGACCCAATGGACATGCTAGCATGAAAACATTCATTTGCAGAGAGAAAGTACAAACACACGGGTATGCAAGGGATGAATGAGTCATTTTCTGAGTGAAAGGATCTCTATAGTTGTTGGGACTGTAATGTAGTAGATAAAGATGGAGTGCATGTTTCTGATGGGTTGCTCATTACATTATTGGTCCTGCTGACCAATAAATATAGTTGCCAATAGGACCACAAAATATCAGAGTTCCCATTAATGCGCAGGCGTCCTTGGGGTGTAGGAAAATGTTCCAAAAATTTTAGTAATAGGCAAAAGACCCCTGAAAAGCAAAAAGAACCCCCAACTCTTTGGAATTGGGGACCCCAAGGACCCTCAACTATAAAAAGTGGTGGGAACTCCGATTTAATATTATTAGCATTTGCCAGTGACTTCCTTGGGGCCAGGGGGAGGGCATTCCTGGTGGCATTGATTAAACAGTTGAGCAACTTTAGTTTTCGACACTGTTTTCATATAAATTTTGGCAATGACAACAGCTCCAGTCTGTTGGCCATGGCTCAGCAGCATATTTACATCTTGGCGATGAAAACCATTGTATACACCACTCTTTCCTGGTGGGAAGAGTGCCCCTCACATCGTACAAGAAGTGACAATCCCTCACCTGAAACTGACTGCTGCCTCTGTCTCTGTTCACTTGGGTGAGATTCTCAGGAAAGAAATTGACGAAAAACTTGACATCCCATATCAGACTGACTCAGTAGTAGTGCTGCAGTACATCAGCAACAGTCACAAATGATTTCAAGTTTTCATCCCCAATTGAGTCTAAATGATCCATAACCTGGCAGATCTATTAAAGTCAATGGAGATAAGGGGACACAAGAGAATCCTGCCAAAATGCCCCTGATTAGATGCTGAAGTACTGAATGAGCAACAATGTTGCCAGTGCTTAATGACTGCCCAGCAGTTTGTATGACAGGCAAATTCTAGCTGCATGACTGTTATATAAACCTTATTTATCTCCCCAGCATACACATCCTGCATTCAGTACACAAGATTATTGGTAAAGCAAATTGATTGGGGGGGGGGGGGGTTGACCTTTTTGGGTAGTTGTTGCTATCTGCGTGTTATTGACAATGTTTGTCCTGTCTTGTTCTACCATTCATCTAAGACTGTAGCCTCTTGTTTCATATAATTTACAGTTTTTCTAGAGCTTGCAAGACTTGAATGCTTTTAAAACCTCTCCTATTTCTTTTCAGATAGAAAACAGAGTGAGAAGCAACAGTAAAATCTTTGTGATGACTTATATGCCTTGGAAAGAATTTCACGTTGAGACATTAGATCCCGTATAAGGTGAGTCATGATCTTTTCATGTTTGGCTGGAGCGGTTACTAATATAAATTTGATAAATATTAATTTAGAAAACACTCCTTAGAAAATACGTGTGCTGATTGGTTAAAAATTGTGTTTTTATAACTTGATAGAAACACAGAACTAGCACAAGCTGTTGACCTAATAATGGCGCAACTGAGACTGGGTTAAGCTGTGGAAGTTTAGATCACTTGGCCTGATGCAGACTTTACCTTACCTTCATAGTCCAAACTCACCCAAGAAGGGATTAAACTTTAAAAATTTGATGACTTATTTTTAATTGTGTAGTTTGTAAAACATAAGAGATTGAGGCTGTCATAAAAGTTAAAACAGTTCTCATTTCTTACTAGATACAAACCAGAAAGCTGTGCTGAGGCTTATGTGGAGAAAGATTCATATTGAAGCAATTGATTCCACATCTGGTGAGTCGTTGTGTTTTACTTGTGTCTTGTTGGAGAGGTTATCAGTTACTTGATGTTACCTGAGCTAGGAATAATGGCACACAATGCAGGCAGAAAATTAAAACAAATAGAAATGTTATTGTTTCACGGATCAGCTATTGCACTGTATGGTGTTCTTGGACACAACATGTTGCTCTTACAGTGCCTCCCTCTACCCCTGGGTGAATAACAGGGGCTAACCCTGCAACAGACTGGCATCCCATTTAAAGTGTCTATACAGGCAAAAGGGTTTTTTGTGGTTTTGGTATCTCAACAATGTGTAAAAAGGTATTCTAAGAAAAAAAAAATTGGATTCCGACATTTTAATGCCCAATGATCTAACTTTAAAGTTCCCGCTTCAGCCACGCCCAATGAAGTTGACTATGAGTCAGTACAAAAAAAGAGTCTGGGTTTCTGAATGGGTCGTGACGTCAAGTTAGGAATTGCCAAATCCTGCTCGTTCAGGTCACTGTTGTTTCAGTAGTGGTTAGGAGTTTTCATCGACAAAAAGCCAGCAAACCGAAGTTGGTGAAACAATGTGGTTGTCAATCAAGCAAAATAAAAACATGAAGCTTTGAGATGTTCCTGAAGTGACATCATTCATCACCAATCTTTCATTACGCAGTCAACTTCATTGGGTGCGGTCGAAGCGGAAAGCTTGATTTCATGACAAAAAAGCACCGGAATTATTTTTTTGTTTTGGTTTGAATACATTTTTAGATGTTATAGAGATACCAAAACCACAAAAACCCTGTTGGCCGTATAGACACTTTAAGTGGGGGAGGGGAGTAGAAAGATATCTCATCAGTTGATGCTTAACAGACACTGGGATAAGATATGGTAGTTTGGATCACTTGGCCTGATGAAGGCAAACCTGTGATCAGGCGTGGTTTTTTTTTTCTTTGGAAAGGAAAAAGGTAGAATACGAAAAAAATACACCCTCCTTCCTGGCATCTTAATATAAGGGAAGGGTGGTATGATCGCAGGTTAGATGAAGACCTTACCTTGCCGTCAATGCAGGAATTAACCCTAGTAGGGTTGAAACTTTAAAAATCAGATTGTTTATTTTTAACTGTGTAGTTTGAAAAACTTAAAGGTTTAAAAAACATTTGCAGAACTTTTCTTACTAGATGCATGTACAAAACAGAGAAGCAAGAAAAACTTTACAAATTTTTTGGTTTATTTTTAGTTGCTTAATAAAAGGTTAAAACATTTCCTGATTCTTACTAGATAGAAAAAGGAGAAGAAACACTAAAGGCTGTGCTGAGACTCAACAGGAAAAAGAGTCAAATTGAGACATTGCATCCGTTATTAGGTGAGTCACAATTTTCTTTTAAAAGGAAGGGTCTATGATCACTAGAAGGTGCATGTACCCGGAATAATTGTACACAATGTAAACAGAATTTAAACGATTACGAATAGAGGTGTTTTTGTTTCTTGGTTCAGATATTTCAAGAAACCCTTGTTATATGGCTCATCAGATTCCCTAGCCCTTCAGGGTTAGGTTTACAAACATTCCTTAGGAATACAATGCCCGAGATACTGTTGTTGATGAATACTCAAATTGTGAAACGAGGGCACAATTGGAATGACCAATTGTTTTCCAGTTCGTGTATCAATGGTTCCTTAGCCGTGAAGCCTCATGAGTGATCAGCTTAAAATTTCTCCTGACAGTCTCAAACATAATCATTATGAAACAGTAAAGAGGATTTAAAAAGTAATCTCAAAAAGGAATTGTCTAGAAAACTCAAAAAGAAAACCAGACTGCCTGGAAATTTAGACCTGAAGTTCTTGTGGAAAAAGATAATGTACTTTATCATTTCAAAAGTGCCAAAGTAAAAAATGTACCTATTTTTGCTTTGCTATAGTAACTACATGAAAATACTGCATGGATTCAATTTGGGTGGACAAACAAAGGGATCTTATCCATAGATTTAAAAGCTTGAACCACCTTGTAGAGCATAATAACAGTGCCACGTGAGAGTTATGCATGTGTCTTGAAAATGCACGTGAAAGAACTTGCTAGGTTACAAACATTAGTCTCATCATATGCTAAAACTTTAATAGTGGGAGAGAAATGCTTCAAATCACGGAGTTATTTTTTTATTTATCTTTTTTTTTTTTCGCCATGACATTTTTTGGATTTTCACCGTTGTGCGAATTTCTCTCTGGGATTTCAGATACCACTGGGAAATGTTCTTGAATAGCTGTCAAAGTGAAAGTCTTTTCGGTCGTAGTTTCATAAAAAACCGTCTTGTCAAAACTAACTGTAGCTGTCGGGTTGTGAGACGTATCTCTAAGAAAACGATTTGATTGCGTTTGAACAACAATTTGAATTTTAAAGCAACTTTGTCTTGTTATTCGCTTGTGTAAATATTTCAATTTTGTTTGTATTTGGTCATAAGCGTCCTGCAAATTACATTGATTACCTTAATCTTAATACTGTAAAAATGTTAAGCTAACCGAGTGCTTTTTATTTTCATATTTTCACGATCATAAGTTCACGCATAAATTCATCCTCAGAAAGAACCTGCAAATACTGCATGTTTTGTTGCGAACATTCTTGTCGCGAATATTTTTGGCCTTGAAATTTTTAGTGTGCTGTTTTGCCGGTGCTGTATTTTAGCCGGTGCTATTTATTTCGTGTAGCTGCTTGTCCGCGTTTTAAGTTGTTCTTATTATCATTATTTAAACTCCGTGTATTTCTATAATGACGATATAACCAAACGACAGGCGCATTTCCCATGAGAGAATCAACTTGTAAACTTTAGTGAAGTCGAATATACTCTGTATGTATATTTTGTTCTTTGGACCTCAGTATACCCATTGTTGATTGGACGTTGTATTTATCTTCTTTCAGGCTGCCATCGCAAGTATACATGCAGCGACATAACACGAAGAAAGAAGCGAAGGAAAGCAAGGACTTCGTGTATATGTTTCTTCAGTGGATCACGTTTTAAAAGTAAGGTAGATATAAGATTTACAAGACAAAGTTTATCTCGGTTGAGTTTCATGCAAAAGATTGTTAGAGCGGAGCTTGTATTAGTGAAAAGAGTGAAAAAAAAAGACAATGGAATTACTGTCAAATTGTCTAGTATCTGCAAGACTGTCTCTTATCTTGCTAGTTTTCGAGGATGCGTGAATTGTATTTCAAGTTTGTAGCTTTAAAATTAAGGTAGAATACAGAATGTATTAGTATTACCTGGATTTGTTTTTGCAACCAGAATTTTCAGCCTGGAAGTTACGTTATTAAACTTGTTGAAATTACTGTCTATTTGTCCAGTATATGATCACAAATTTACTGAAATCTATCTAGTTTTCGAGGACGCATTGAATTGATGATAAAGTTTGCGCTTTTAAAAGGGCCAAGAAGAAAAATCGAATACAAACTAAGTCTTTTAGTGGAACAATTGTCCTTAGAAAAAAAGACTGCAATTTTAAATGGTGTCTGGTTTTGAGTGAAACATATACCGAGTCTTTTGGTGGAAAAAATCTTGCACTATGTAGGATTTTTCTCATCAAAAGTCAAAGTATATGCTTGATTTCTGGTTAGACTCCGTTCAAAAACGCAGAATTTTTTTTCTTTTTGGCAACCCTACATAGTCAAAAAATAGTAAAAGAGATAGCCTACATTCTGACTAGTTACCAGGCCCTTTTAAAAGCGCAATTTTTTTTTATTTTGTTTACTTATTCAAATTGTTTGTAATGAATTTTAATTGAATTATTAGAAAGCCAATAAAATTTATTGAAGACGCGTGTGTAATTAATTGACTTCTATTTGCCGTAGTGTCTTAATAGTCTTTATTTTTTAACAATGCTAAAGCAATGTACACAATAAAAACCACCACTTGCTATTTTCTTTTAATTAAATTTTATTGTTTTGCAATAAGTACTTAATTAATTAATTACAAATCAGTTAAATTAACTTAAAACGCGTGAAGGGAAAAGTTCACGTTTAAAAACTAAGACTTTTGGCGGGAAAATTTGAAAAAATTTGCACAGCGTTTCCCCTTACAACTTTTTTGAGAAAAATTTGAAAGACGTTACCCTTCAGAAGTTTTTGATCGCTAAGAAATTTTCAAAGGCAACAATTGACAGAAAATCCCGTCAAAAACTACTGCATCACCTCGCACTGAAAAATTTTTTTAATATTTTGAGATAGGTTTTCTTCCGTTTCGAAATACTTTTTTGCCAAACAGTCTTCAAATTTAATCTTTCAACTGATTAACTTCCGATGTTTTTTGTGCGAGGGGATGCAAGAGTTCCTCGAGACATGAAAAAGATGACATGACAAGATAAAATTTAATTCCGAAATGGATTTTTTAAATCTCGTAAAGCCCGCGACCGTGAAAAACCGTGTCAACTAGCCGAGTTTAGTTTTATATCCAATAGTTTGATCTGAATTGTTTTTAGCTTGCCATTTCATATCTTTCTCTGTCATGCGATAATATAGATGGTACACTTCGACCAGTTGCACAGGAGCAAGAACACTTATCAATCAAAATCCAATCGTTGTTCCCCCCGCAAAATTGCCCAATTTCGATGGTTATAACCCAATTAAGTTTCGAAATAAGATAATTTTCTCTTCCGATGCGACCTTTTTCTCCGTTCTCTTTTCCCGTGTAACAACCAAAGTGTAACACCACAAAATAATCAATATCTGGTAGCACAAAGGTGTTTACTCCTTAAACAACGCAAAATATCTTCGGCCGCTTCAGTATATTTTATGAACTTGTTATGTCAAAGCAATGTCAGAATAATCCACCGTGAAAATTTATACCTCTTGTTGAGAAGTTTTCGAAACTTTTTTACTCTGTTTCAACAAAACCTATGTACATAACAAGG
>NC_138151.1:28971524-29169024 GCF_964199315.1 Orbicella franksi
AATATCAAATGCAAAAAAAATGGTTCCAGAAAAACTTTGGAGACCTTTACGACTAAGGACTCAATACTGGGAACTGATAATGCCCCTTGTCTGACATACTTACACGAGCGCGTCCTCGAAGGTCAACATCCAATTGTTTTTAGGCGACTCCTCGTGAAAAAGCGCCCACTCGTCCCAGGGCCTTCGCGGGAGTGGTAGGTCGTCAGCGCGCAGGTCAGTCCCGTAAAAGATGAACCCTCGAGTGGCCGGATCGTTTTTGAGCCCGCGGTCAATAGATGTTATACACGCGCCTTTGTTGCAAGATATCTCGTGGTTCTTTTGTCGCCGGTCATGAGGAAACAGGTCTTTAGTCCACCATATTAAGATAGGTTTCTCGCCTTCAGGTATCAAAGGAACAGAATCTTTGCTGTAACGTGACTGATGTTCTTGCTCGGTTAATGTTTCAGTGTCGTGAGGATTGGCTGGAAATAAAACAAAAACGTGCAACGTTTGTTTTAAGGAGGAAGAATGCAGAAGAAACGAAATAATTAAAAATTCTCAAGTTCAGATTTTTTGTTAACATAGAAAGAGACAGTACAGGAAGTAGTGTGAAAAACAAAGATGGGGTCACGGATCATTTAAGGGAGAAAACTGCAGGAGAAGATAACGGAACCATTACCAATCCTTTACTTGTTAGCATTTCTCCCTTGAATGCGTGACGTGACGCTATGCGTGACATTGCGAAATGAGCTGCGAGAGCGATGCGCAGAAACAATTGAGTAGCGGGTCCAGAACGGTCAAAGTTTTTAATTTTAAATGAAGAGAACAACATTCTAGTTTTGCTCACACTCAGTTATTTCTCACTTATTTTCTGTCACTCAAGTTAGCACATCCCACACCCAAATTCACCTTCCTTTTCAAGGGAACACTTTCCCTCAGCAGAGCAATGTGATTGGCTATCGCTTTCCTCGTTCGTTGCTGTTTCAAACTTTCCAAACGGGACGAGGGCTAGTAAAATAACACAGACTGTTACAAATGATAAATTAAAGTTTACAGAAAATTGACAAAATAAAACTCGATGCAGTTACCAAGCGAAGGAAAACATGGAGCGGGTGCAAAGGGCGGGAAACACGCGTTACAGCGGTTTTCACGCTACACGATAGGTTGAAAAAAATTGCGCCACTTTGGGTCATCCAATCAGAAGTAAAACCGAAACAAAGGTATTCGCGAGACCCGCTTGCAACGTTTTTCCGCGCTTCACGTCAGCTACATGGATTGTCTGCGTCCTTGGTGATTGGCCAAAGAGATATCTTTGGTTGTGCTTTTACGACAATTGAAAACCAAAGAAAACCAAGTCATGAATAGTTTTCGTTGCTTGCGATTGGTTGAAAGAACAACCATGTTAACTGTGATTGTTTAAAGCGTGTTGCGCGAGTTTTCAGAACTATTAACTGAAGAGATCGGGAAACACAGAACTAGAAACCCTTGTTGAACACTTACCGTACACGAAAACAAAGATTACGCTGATAGTAATTGCAGTTCCTTTCAAAGCCATCATTAACAGTTAATCAAATCTGAAATGAGAAGATTAAAATAAGTCATTATTTCAACATAACATCTTACTCTCTGTTCCTTAACACCATTCAATATTAACTAACAATGCTCTCTTAAGGAATATTGAGTGGAAACACAACAGGACTCCACTTGTGGTAAACTCTCCGAAAATACGCAGCATTTGTCATGCCTCTGTAATTAATACCAGATTAAAAAGCCGTCTACAAGCATTCTACACGGCCGATATATGTTATTTCTGTTATCACCCGGTTATCGACAAGACTCTTTTGTATCGATGTACAGCTGAAGAAATTAATACGAGGCTGGTATCGTGCAAAGAAGGAGTGCAGACTTTCCCTAACGTCCAAAATGTGCGCTAAAGGTCAACGTTAAGGGTGGTTTATACACAACTTCACGTTTCAGACTTCGCTAGAAGGTTCTATTTAATTCGTTACACGTGGCTGTTTATAAATAATCAAAATATCATACGGTATTGATGAAATAGCAGACAGTGTATTAAGAAGTCCGCCGGAGGCATATCAGATACGACAGATATTAATTATTTCAGTGTGTTAATTCTATGACATCTATGACACAACCTTCTAATCAAACCGGCAAAACTAACCGTTCCGATTTGTTCGCATGTTTTAAAGGTAAAATACACTAATTGCGCGAAAAGAGGGAAAATGTCTTATCAATCTCGAAAAACAAAAGAATCTTAAGCCATGAAATCCTTTGCAAAACTAATCAGTTGTCTAAAAATAAGACAACTGAGACAACTCAGCTATTATTTGAAAGAAAGGTATTTAACCTTTTGGTCCTTTATCTAATTGAAACAGAATGATATGTGAACTGATTCCGCTCAAAATGAAAACTATTGATAGCAGCCACAATGCTGCCGAAAGATAGTTTCTGTTTATTATCAAGTTTCTGTGAGCGTTTTGTCAACGAAAACTCAGCGATTATTGCCGTCACTGGATGCTGTTTATCGCTCTTCCATCTTGCCTGTTTTAAATCCGCTGTGTTTTTGACGCGAATATGACACGTAGAAAGACCAAGAGACTCTTGAAGAGAGCCTGTATGTTTGTAGGAGTTGGAATACTGATTTTATCGCCGTTTTTCCTGTTACCACACTTGAGTTCACAATCAAAAGACAAAACCAAGCTTGGTCCACACATGCAAGTCAAAGAGTCACGCCAGCTGAAGACGGCAAAGAAACAGACCCGTCTTCAAACAGAAAGTCCCATCACTTTGCCTAAAGCGAGTGAAGTTTTAGACGAAGACTTGCTGCCAGAAGATTTCTTTCCTCCTCAAGTATCACGTTACGAAATCTGCGCGAACATCCGCGAAACTGAAAAGTTACAATTTCACGAGCTTCAGGAAGGGAGTGTCGTATATTCAGCATTTTTGGACTACAGATTCAGAGAGCAGAGTTTCATTCGTATGATTTCCATTTTGCCGTCCTACGACGAATCAACTCAAATGTATTGTCACTTCGTGGACTCGAGAACACACGAATTCTTTACCAGTGTTGTGGAAATCGAGGAATTTGGAACAAACGAGGGTTACTCCTTTCAAGGGTTTCTCTCATCATGTGATATACCAGAAGAAATAGACAGTTATACTTTATGCTCGGTCAATATTTCTACAGAGCCCGAATCGTACCGTCAGACAGACAGAAACACCAAAGAAATTCCCATACATGTTACGGACCACACGGTAAATATGGAAACGTATGGACTTTGCGTTCCACCAATAACTGGCGAAATATCTGTCACGCAAATGGTTGAATTCGTAGAGCTATCCCAGATTCTGGGCGTGTCCCACGTCACGTTTTATGACTCAAGAGTCTCGGACAAAACCCGGGAAGTTCTTGGATATTACAGAGAGAGGGGTTTACTGTCTGTTTACCCCTGGAATTTACCACACTACATTTCCTCAAATATCCAAGATAGGGGACAATCAGCAGCTTTAAATGACTGTCTGTATAGAAACATGGGCAGATTTACTTACATTGCATTTAATCACCTGGACGAGTTTATTGTCCCCCTGACAGAAAAATCAACTTTTAAAATCTTAGAGAGTGCGAAGGATGAAGATGTCGCTGGCTATTGCTTTCAAGGTTTTTCTTTTGACACATCAAAAGACGTGGTTAAGAACTTGAAAACTCAACTTTACACTCAAAGATTCACTTCTAGGACTAAAGCACCAATTGAAGAGTTGTCAAGATGTGTTGCCTCTCCCAAAAAGGTTATTTCTTTAGATTTAAATACAATCTCAAATACGGCAAAAGATTATTACACCACTCGTCAAGTGGAGGCGGGCCTCGGTAACGTGTTCTATTATGGGAAATGCAATAACAGGGAGTGGGACTGTGGTGACCCTCACGAGGACCACACAATGGAGAAATACCGCAAAGAACTGGAAATTAAATTTAATGCAACAATGAGTTATTTAAGGCATCAAGGACCGGCATAAAACTAGGGTCAGTTAGGAAATATAGGTAGCTAACAGTGGCAGATCTAGGGGAGGGGCCCGGGGTCCCTGGCCCCACCCCCCTTATTTTGGGTAAAAAAAAGCGCTGAAGGAGGAAAAGCCGGCAGGCAAGCAACCCCCCCTCCCCTCCCCCCCTTGCTCAAGGTCTGGATTTGCCACTGACTAATAAGAGAATCAAACGTTTTATTTATTAAACTTTCTACTCTACTCTTCTACTTCTTACTATTTAGGGCACCCTTTTATTATTATAATTGAGCTCAAAATCCTCATTGTTTCATTTTGCAACAAATTGGAAAAAACAAAAGAAAACCTCTGAAAAGTGCTGCTCAGTAGCCTTCATTTGAATATGGAATTAGTGATCTTTCTTAAGATTAGAACCTTCCAATACAGCATAATAAAAAATACAACATATAGCTAGTGTTTAGGGTATTCAAAAGAAAAGTGCTTGGAGAGCGTGAATACAACTAAAATATGATGACACCCTCAGTAATATCTCTATGATAAATACAAACCACAAGCCCTACAGGAAGGGGTTTTGTAACCCATGTTTGGGTGTAGGGGTGCCTGTGGTGGCTTAGAAGCCTGACCTTGTTTAGAACAAAAAAACATCTTTTAAAACACATAGCCTGTGCAGGACAACACCCACAGTTCTAGAAGAACTAGGTGAAGTTCCGATAACCACAAAATTATTTTCTAGTCCTGGAAATTATCTGATATTGACTATTGAGATGTTGAACATCAGCAAAAACATCTCTGATCTCAGAGAGCTGAGGACCGTATAGAACAGCGATCGTGCAACGATACACTGTGTAGGACAAATTCAGACCCAGCTTAGGACAGACTTAAGTTGAATAGCCTGTTTAGGACAGGGAGACCAAACATCTTACTCTGTCCAATGACATTTTCCCATATAGGACATACAGGGAATAGTCCTGCCCATGAGTGATGTGCTCCTTCCCTGTCCCCTCCACCCCTTCTCCCCTGGGTCCAAACATTTGCAAATGTTTAAAACCCCACGCAAACTACCTCATGATGAAGATCACAAAATATGTTAATCTCTTATGAGACTGATGATGAAAAAAGCTGGTGAAAAAATATTGGTGACAGAAGACTGAGGAGAAAAGATATCATGATGAAGGTTGTAGGGTGTGCTGGGAAGGACAAAGAAACAGTAAGGTTTTCTGCCAAAAAAAAAAACTTTCATTCACCCTTCCTTTGATGAGATGTAACACGTTTTTAAAACATCCTTCTCAGGAGCAACTGAGAAGAGGTCTGACAAAAACCCATGATCCCGAAAAATATAGTGACTGTATTAAATTATTTAAGGGTGTTTAGCAAGTAAGTAACCTACTGATATCAATTTGAAGTCTATTTCAAAATACAAGATAAAGCTAATTGAACATCTCAGGATGGAAGTGTAAACTAATACCACTCAGTTAGCTGCTTTTATTGTGAAATATTTACCTACCACATGTTACACAAGTCTTGATCAGCATGAATAAATTTATTTCAATCCATTTCAACAAAATTTTAAGAACAATACACAAAACCGCTTAGTTCTTCTTATATATCAGCTTAAGTACACATTATTAGCGTAAATTTGTACAGATCGAAACGGCGAAAACCAGGAACTATCTAAATCTAGTGAGACGAGTAATACTCAAGCTTTTTCTAGTTACTATTTAGCCTTCTTACAACATTAGAATTTTCCGATGTTTTAGTTCAATTCGTGAACAGTGAGGAAAACGAAATCCGTTATGAATATTACCGATGATAAGCCTTTGGCTTTATGATTATAGAAGGTAGTAATTAGCCAAGACGTAATTAAGACTTAAGCTCATTTTTAAGCATATTGATTTAATACGACCGATCGCGGAGGTAAGCATGGTGCAAATACGGCAAGAACGAACGGCAATACTATCTCAAATAGTTTGAAGCGAGAGAAATGAACTTACCGTTAAAAGCGATGCTTGAATAAAGCCCTGCATTCATTCACAAAGCATAACATTGCCAAGAAACAAGACACTTTGTTAAAAATCACCAGGCGTACATTTGTTAGTTCCCAGACCTCGGCCAACCACTGCTGTGGCAAGAGACTTCATGAGAGGACTGAGAAGGGTTTGTTCATGAGTTCAAAGGAATCTTTAAAGTCCTTTAAAGGTATTTTTCTGCAGAGGTCAAACCTTAACACCAATCGGAAAAAACTTTTAACTTTTGCAAGGGGAAGCTTACACAGGATGGGGGTGCTTGTCGGGAATTTTGAAAAGAACCGCTAAGATGCACCAAGATTCTTTTTTATGTGGCTTGAAATGTTTTTCACCCCTAAGAGGTACCAATTATTCTAAAACAACACCTTATCTCCTGCCATATTTTTTCAGCTCAAAACTCTAAAAGGTACCACAAAAGCTCCCGCTGTGGACCTTTTGGGGCTGAACACCCTAAGACGTACCAAAACTGCATTTTTAACTCCTAAAAGGTACGCACGACAAGCATCCCCCATATGAGAGATCCCCACCCCCAGTTCATACTGTCTCAGCAGCTTGTGAAGCGCCTGTGACCCTTGACTGTGAACAGGCTTCTGGGGCCTGTTTTCGAAAGACCCGGAAATTTTTCGGGCCCACAAAGCCATTTTTAGCTCATCTGTATCTAGAAACGGAGAAGTGTTTACGCCTAGAACTTCTTGTATGAAGGAAACCTCTGTTCACATTAAGAATAATCATAAGGTTTGAGATTTTGTGATGACTTTTTGAGACCTTTGAGAAATGGGCCCCTGGACCTTTCTAGCTCCAGTCGGGAGCCTGTTCACAGGCTACTGTCTTAGGAGTATTTTAATTTAACAAGGATTAAGCCGGTCACACAATCCCTGTCTGAAAAATACAGAACAAGGAAATCAATAAAAAGTGTTACTATATCCATGGCTAGGTGGGTAAGGCAAGTATCGAGTTACATAATCAGTCCTTTCCTGACAGCACTGGTACCATGGGGTACAAGCAATTTCATGAAGAAGTTTGTTTGGACTAGCTAAAGACAATCTTTTCAGTCTCCAAATCTCCTTCCTTACTTAATTTCATATCGCCAGTTGCTTGTTTATCTTGCAAATTTACCAGAATTGTTCACTATTCAAGATTTTAAACAACAAATTATATGCAAGTCAGTGATGTTGGGACCCGCAGAAGGGGCTGAATGACAACAAGTGTGTGTGTGGGCAACATAAGTTGAGGCCTATAAACAAGAGGTCTTTCACCTGGGTGGGATTTTGTCACTAAAAACAATGGACCTATCACCAGGGACCTCCAGCACAGTAGGACTGTAAGAGAGTACTGGAAAACCCATTATTTTCCATTACTTGGAACACCCCAGAAAGTTACTTATCAGCCAATATCAGTGTTGCATCACAGAGCTCAGTTAGCATGGCAACTTCAGAGAGAAAATGAAGAAAATTTTTAAAAGTTTCTCTCTGTTTTTCAAGCTTCTTTCCAAGGTTAAAACTGATTTTAAAATCACCATTTCAACAAGCTTGACTGGCCTAAATTATCCTGAAAAACAGAGAGCAACTTTTAAGAAAATTTAAATTGTGGTATTTCATAAATTTTACTCGCACAGAAAAACCACCCAAGTAATAACAGATAATACAGTAGTAAGCAGCATTTATTCACAGAAATATTGAGAGTTGGTACATTGTCCTTATTACTTATAAAACTCATGCTCTTGTTCGTCTTTCTTGACATTGTTCTTGTAGCCCTTTTCGAAATCTTTTGCCAGGATCACGTAACGATTCTCCCTCACAGCCTGCATTCCAGCCTGAAAAACAAAACAATCTTGTTATTCAAATACAGACTAATGTGGGAAAGACAAGACTCAAACGATTTACAATGGAGGACATTGGTAAAGTCCATAGCAGTGATCTCAAAATGAACTCATTTAGTTTCCTGCTCAACTTGTCAATTCTCCTTCTCGTGTTTAGAGATTTTGTTGGTACATCAAGACTTGGAAAGTCTATCCTCCAGTTGCTGCAGCTGAGACAAAACTCTTGTTGCTTTGATCCACTGCAGTTCCTCGACTTAATTTACTTTATATGTTCACCACCTCATGGGTATGACATTTCAGGAAACACAATTGAAAAACTCAGTGTTTCATAGCTCAGAGGCAAAATACACCAGAATTAGCGAGGTTATGGGGTCCCGCTAGACCATGGAAATGATAAAGATTTTACCTCCGCCCCCTCTCATTCTTTCCGCTTCAGTTAACACACATGATTAATTCCTCATTATCTGTCATCATTGTAGCATTACTTTTGAAAACTCAGTAGAAAACCAAACAATGTGACAGGGAAGCTTATCGGTATGGCTTGTATAGTTTGTCCAGTTTTAGAGACTGGACTGACCATATGGCTCAACAAGTGTTGACAAAATTCTACTCCCTGAAGTATAAACATCAAGGAGTATCACCACTTCCCCTGGATGCCTGTCAAACCACTCCTCTCCCCCCCCCCCCCCTCCCCCCTACCCTGCCCCAGCATTACACTACCAGTTCACTGGCAGCCCATACAAACTCCAAGCAGGGCAGAGAGGGTACATTGTGAGTGGTAGCAGTTTTACCTCTTGACAAATGGCATTGATGTCTGCACCACTGATTCTGTCTGGTCTTGCAACATCTGATAACAAGCCTGTTAAGGACTATAAAGTAATTTTCTCTACTTTCACACTACTTCTGAAGCCTCTTTGGCTAGTTTCCATAGTGTAAAGCACCTTCTAGTCCATCAGATATTACAGGGCCATTAAGTACTTCTGTGTATACCCTAGTATTTTATCAAGCCACTCTAATAATATTGAAAAGTACTCATTCATACAGCCCTGGAGATGGGGGTGAGTAGTGTGTCAATCATTGTCTGTGAGTCAAATCAAATAGTGGTCTATTAACCCCAAATTGATTAGAACCTGGCAGTCAATTGTAATCCCCAACCTGAAACCAATAAATAATCTAGTTGGTCAAAGAAGGCTTTGAAAAAATTTGAAAAATAATCAGATAAGTGGAATTCTGACTTTTCAAATTTTTTTTTTTTTTGAAACTCCCAATTCTTCAAAGCAAAGTCATCTCCCTCCACACTTAATCTGACACTAAGTTTACCCCAGCTTTCTTGAAGGTTTAACAACATTTGCTCAACCTCTTTTCTAAACAAAAATTTTATACCAGTGAAGGAAAAGGATACAATCCTCTAAATCAACTTCTTCTGATAAGTTCATCTTAGCTGTGATTGTGGAGAAGATAAGACGTTTTTGTCTTCTGTCTGGCATGGGGAATTCAATCTTACGATCCAGTCGACCTGGACGCAACAGTGCAGGATCAAGTGTGTCATGACGATTTGTGGCCATGATCACCTGTTTAAAACAGAATGGCAAGAAACTTTCAAACAACAGTACAAAGACAATAGACATTATCAAACTAAATGGGAACTGGCACATCCCATGGATAGGTTCCTTGTCCACTGTTTCTAGTCTTCAAACTCATTAATAACTCATCAGGTCTAAAGAAAGGAAATCATGACCATGACAGTGTTTGGATATCTGATCTTAATAAGCATAGACTTTCACAAATTTACATGATATTTCTCCACTTTCTCCTCAGTTTTAGTTTGGATTGAGAAGATATATCAAACACTCAAGACAGTGTTTTACCACAATTCCAAACACCTCAGAGTTCATCAAAAATTCTCCACTGTGCACCCTATTTTCAGCTCTCTTCTCGGTGTTTGAAAATGTGGCCAAACACAGTCTTTCGTGCTTGATATAAATTATTATATCAAAAGTGAAATTTAGTGTTGGATTTTGTAAAAAAAATTTATGTGTTCATTGAGAAGTACAAAGCACGATTTTATTGATCTGCCCACCTTAACGTTAACATTCTGATCAAAGCCATCCATCTGATTCAGCAGCTCAAGCAATATTCTTTGTACTTCTCTGTCAGCTAAGAAAAGATTTTAAAGAACAATCAATATAAGGTGACTACACGTACTACTTGAATATACCAACATTTTGATTCACATTCCAGTCACAATGAGTTCAGCAGAAAAGACTGATGGGTAAGGGTACACAAAAATTTAAGCAATTTCCTAGATAAGTCATGTTTTGACTCACTAAGTAGCAGGGGTCTATCATAAATCTTAATATGCATGCTTGATTTCCTTACCTCCTGTTTGAGCATCAAATCTCTTAGTAGCGATGGCGTCAATCTCATCAATGAATATTATAGCAGGAGCATTTTCTTTTGCCAAACGGAACACATCACGCACCATCCTTGGCCCCTCGCCAAGATACTTTTGGACAAACTCTGAACCCACAACACGGATGAAGGCAGCTGTCGTGTGATGAGCAACGGCCTTTGCTAACATGGTTTTACCGCATCCAGGAGGACCGAACATAAGCACACCTCTGGGAGGATCTATTCCAATTTGCTTGTAGAGCTCAAAATGTGTCAAGGGAAGTTCGACAGCTTCCCGCATTTCTTGTTTTTGAATGTCCATTCCACCAATGTCAGCATATGCTACATTGGGCTTTTCGTCAGCAGTCAACATAGCTATACTGCTGTCAGCTTCAGGGGGAAGAACATCAACCAATGCATTGGAATGCTTGTGAAGGGCTACAGATGCACTTGGTTTTAACAGCTCTCGATCAATAGTGCTGAGAATACGAATATAGTAGTTTGACCCTAGTGAGGGACAAAGATATCTTTTAGTAATTTATGCACAACATTTAATAAATGAAACCTAATTAGAAGATTTTCAAAGTACTTTTGTTCAGATTTCACGACATGGTTTGAACACTCTATAAGAAAGAATTTGGAGTTCAAAATCTTGCAGTACTAAACAAAAACATTGACTGTCTTGCCGCGATTCGATGATTGTTTCCTCATTTTTCATAGTACTTTTTTCCGGGTTTCAAGACCCTGAAAACTTTATAAGCAAGGATGTTGAGTTCAAAACATTCAAAACATTGCACTTGCAAACTAAGCCAACAATTTTCCCTAAAATAAATGTACAGATGTCAACACGTATGGCTGGCTGGATACTGTTAGCACTCAGATCATATGGTTTTTCTGTTTTTTTGTTTTTTTGTTTTTTTTTTTGACCCAACACCATCTCAAACAGAAACTTCTTCAAACAGTGTGGAATGGAACACTCTGCTACCATCCTGATGAGGAGGAACTGGAGGTGGATTAACCATGTCACCTGCTAAGAAGCCTCCATTGATAAAATCACCCCACATGCCACCCTGCATATTAGGCATGAGTCAGTAAGTTTGTGTGTATTAAACAAAAACTTGACTAATAGTCACCAACCCGTTGTGGAACCAACAATGCCTGTGTTTTGATCCACAGCTTCCAAGAACTGGCCAATAACCAGAGGTACAGACTGGATTCGTTTCACTTCTTCTTGCGCATGGAGTAGTTCCTTCTTCAGATTCTTCTGTTCATCTTTGATGTATTCTTCCTGGACTTTTAAAAATTCAAGTTGCTTTTGAAGCTTCTTATATTTTGTGTAAAGATCATCGACATCTGGGTCAACAGTTGAAAGCGAACTGCTAACAGCTGTTGCAGGTCGACTTGAATCCTAAACAAGAGGAAAAAATGAACAAATAAATGAGGCCCTCCCCAGGGTCTTAGGGAACAAGGTAATGTGATAATTTATTTCACGGGAAGAAGGGATATTTCGGGGATTGATTTGAGTGAACAAGGGATATTCCTATTATTAAAGGGAACTTTGGAAAAAAGTTTTGGGGAACAGTGGAGATTGATAAAAGGCAACAAGGGAAAGAAAGTGACATTTTCAAGGGATGAAAGGGAACATGCTCTCCTCTCACTTCCCCCTCCCCTCCCCTAAGAGGTCCACATTAAGAGGAATAGAAGTGGCACATCCCTGGAGTGTCTCCTAGTCCACCATTTCCAGAACAAATTGGAATATAAAGAGTTTGGTGCTGCACGAAAAAGGAAAACAGGAGAACCCCAACAAAAATGCTAGAAGCAAGGATAACAACAAACTTAACCTACAAATTATACAGGGTCTAAGATTCAAACCCAGGCCACACTGTTGGAGTAGCAGGTGCTAATGGGCAAAGGTTTACTAATATTTTAGAGGTGACTTCTGTGTCAGTTACTAAAGACAGTCAAAAGTTTTACTTGAGATAAGAAAGATCCTGGTGACAATTTGGCAAGAACTTGATTATTACAGGACTTCACTGTATGAGACTTAAAACAATTTTAATCAAACTTAGTTTAGACTGAAAATTTAGGTTTCAATATTAAACATGTGACCACACTAACAAGCACATGAAACAAATTCATTGTTGGCCTCAATCAATAAGGCAAAGGTTTCTAGTCTAAGACTTATCTTATCTAGTAATCTAATCTACTCTAGCACAAAGAAATCTCCACGGACAAATAATCTTAAACACTATTTTTTCTGTAGTCTCAACTGAGCGAGCTGTTGCATTTCCAAGTACAGTGTACTTTGCCAAAGGTTCAACAACTACACAAATTTAGTACCATTTTAGAGTGAGGAATATACGAACTAGAGGAGCAATTTACCGAGCAAGAATAACTACAAACATTCCATACTGAAAGTTTTCCCTCGATCTTTTCCCAAGAAATTCTTGTTCCCAGACGCAAACGTGACAAAGCAAAATTTTACTCTCACTAACAAGACACGACAAAGAAGGTATTGATTTCAATGGAAACCTCCACTCAGGAAGGAGAAAAAGTCAGCGACCATTTCACTAAATTAATTCTTAAGGTTTTAATTTCTGTAAGCTGATGGTAAATAACTTGATAACACTGAAGTGATTCAAAGAAAAGAAGACGAAACTAACCTGACTTTGAACAGCAATGCCTATTTCCTCCATGTTGGATTCTCGATTATAAGTTCCCGGATGTAAACCGCAGACGAGAGAAACGCGGGCTCTCGGAGAGGAAGGAAAATCAAGATCGGAACGAGAAAACCGGGTCGGCGGAATGCCGCTTAGTAGCAGTTCCTTGGCAGTCTTTAAAGGTTTTCAAAGCCTATCCGATTTTCTTTCTCTAGCCTCTTCTCTTTTATTTTAAGATATAAAGGAATTTTACGGCGGCCGTGATGTTCATAACAAGAGCTCATTTTCTTAAGGGTCTAAAGGGGCCATAGAACCGCTACTGTATATAGAGTACAGTGAGAAATATAAGAAGATTTTGTTTTATTTATTTTTGCTCGCTTGACTTCATTTTAGTTTGGCTTATTCTATTTGTTGATAACCATCACGTTTTCTAACGAGTTCTACCAGCGGACGCATTCAGATGCATCGTATTACATGTACTTGATTTTTATCTCAACTTAGGAACTCTCAATAATCGTTGCATGTTGTCCTTCAGTAGCATTTTGAATGAAAGTGGTAAAAGTTCAATTGAGGCCTTACACTACTGTAAAATGATATTAAAATCTTTTAGAAAATCCAAGCTTTCGCTGATCTACGGCATCATCAGGGTGATGATGATGCCGTAGATCGGCGAAGTAGTGTAAGGCCTCAATTGAACTTTTACCACTTTCATTAGGAACTCTCACTCAATGGCATGGCAACTGTATCATACAATCACGGATTGTGAAAATGCGGAAGTTCAGAGGTTTTGAAAGCGGACGATTCCTTTCATCCTTTGTGCGCGCTCGTACTGACTATCGCGCAACATCACGCGTCGCGCGACGTCACGCATCGTGTGACATCATGCATCGCGCGACATCGCGTATAGCCATGATGGTGTTCACAATGAGTGAAATAGACCAATTTCGATATATTAATATTCAGCCTAACACAACAGACCTCAGTACCGGGCTCTGGGGAATAAACCCCAGAGCCTCGTACTGAGGTCTATTGTTTTAGGCTGAATTTAAATATATTTCAGTTCGTCTATTTCTAGTCTCCTTTATTTTCAGCAAAACTCAGATCAGTTATGGTATGTTTCCCCTCTTCTATTTTAGCCGGGATGCCTGGGTCTGCTGCCAGTGATATGAGCTGCAAAGGTTTTAGTTCCTCCTCACGGCGCGATCCTAAACGTGCCGGTTCGATTTACGGGCTCCGTGCAGCAAGTGGCTTTGAAATTATTTCCTGTCCTTATTTCCTGTAGTTGTGTAAAGACCAAGTAACATAGTTCTGAATGTTCTCACTCGAGTTTGAGAAGCATTTGTAAGACTTGTAACCGACGGAGTTGTAGCTCTTTTAAGCATGTGTCTTTGTCATACTTTAACAATCAATACATTCTGACTATATAGTAACTATCTAGCGAAACATATTCTGTTAATATTGAAAACTTTGAAATGGAATAAAAATAAATAGCAGTTATGCAACGCTCTCTGGTAGTATACCATGGAATAACCCACTTGTCATTTATATTTGTTTTGGTATTACACACTCGCCTTTAAGTCCTAGGAAAATACGAATACTTAAATACATAGAGGATATTACACGGTGGCGAGAAGATATGAACTTTATGTTCGTGAGAACATAAAATTCATATATTCGAGCTAACGTGTTATGTCCTGTTTATTATATAGACATACTGATGACGGCGTTTTTGACGATTTTCCGAAGATTTCAATTCCGGTCATTTTCCGAAGAGTTTCGAAGATTTTCCAAAATTGTTCCGAAGGCAGACAAACGTTTCCGAACATTTCCCGAAGATTACCGAAGATTGCCGAAGATTGCCGATGACGAACGAAGAAGATCTGAAGATGTTTCGACCATACACCAACAAATTTAAGTGTAGTTAAAGGGACAAAAGAAAATGTTATCAAAAATGATATATTCACATGTGAGGATATCATATCGTTTTTATCAATTTGTTACCACTCGGTATACCACTGACTTTAAATAATAAATAAAGAATAATCACGAATAAATCGTTATTCGTGAGCTCAACATAATATTTAAAATCATGAGATCCACGGGTTCGAGTTTCTATAGCTGTACTTAGATTTGTCGACATGAATAATACTACAGTGTGTATTTGTAATTTTATACATGCTGCTTAGACGGGCTTGTTCATGTTTGCGGCAAGAGGCTATGGATTCTCATTCCAGATCTTTCAACATAGAAGTACCACTTGATGTATATCTGTAATCTCCTTTACAGAAGCGAGCAGATGCCCTTTGCACATTCTCCATCTTAAAGATATCACACTGTTCCATTTTGGGTCTGACTTAGGTTCAAGGATGTTTGGAATAAGGACCCTTGATACGGTTTAAAGAAGTTGTAAGTGATCTCTCGACTTTCGACCCTAATAAATGTCTATTCCAAAGGAAGCACGGTCATTTCAAACACAGTAGGTTGAAGTTAAATATATCCGAGCTGCTCAATATCTCATTTGAAATGTCGAGGGCGTGCGCAAAACTTTGTTCTCGTTCTATTGTCACTCTCATCACCAGAAATATTTCAAAAAGAAACCCTAGTTTTCCCACGTGCACGGGGGATGACGGTGGCCTAGAATTTTCCCTTAAAGCAGTCACGATAAACTTCTGACATATTTGAAAAGGTCGGCGTTGATGTTTGTTTAGGTAATTCCTGGAGCGCGATACACCTCAACCCCACCCCCTGCTACAAATTATACATTTCAAAGTTATTTGCTAACACTTAACAGACAAGTTTCTTTACCAGCGTCAACCATTACACGTGTCGCAAGTTATCTTTGGATATTTCTTGATTATTGATCAGTTCATTATCAGAGGTTTGACCATCACTGTAATCATCCGTGAGGCAATGAGTGGAATGGAGACGATTCCCCCGCTGGGGTATTTTCGCTCGTATATTGGGAAGTCGGTGGGCGCGTGACATCCCCCGTGTACAATCTTTTCCCCGGTGGCTTTGAAATATGCGGGTAGAATGGTGTTTCGGTTATTTCTGGAGTCGATGGCAACATATACCGCCACTGGAATATTCACGTGGAAAGTAATAGTGGTCTCGTCGTTTGGTCCCCGGAGATGCGTAAGTCCGTGGTATTTCGAAGGGATATCTTCCATCTTGTAGCAGTCCCGGTTGGTACTAAATTTCTCCCCTTGCCGCACCATGCTTATCTCCCGGGGGTACCGGTGAACGTCACCTTCAGCTCTGCATAAGGGCGCACGTCAAAGGCGTTATCTCGGAGAAAAATCCCCGTCATTCGAGAGGAGTGGAAATACACCGTCACCAAACCGGGTCCGTGTACCCGACGGCTCCGGTAAATAGGGGATTTAACCGGCCCGGACTTGTGACAGCCGCCCAGCATGACTAAATCTCCCGTGTCTTCGTAGTCGTCTCCGTGAATATATGAATTACGCGAATCGATGGTAAGGTAAATGATGACTGGGACATTAACTTTAAAGTTAATAGTCCCAAGTTTGTCGTTCAGTCCTCGGACATGAGTCATGCCGTGGTACAAGGGTGATACATCTTCGTACGCGTAACAAGGTCTGTTGGTGGCATACTTCTCTCCATGTCGAACCATGGAAATTTCGAGCGATCCGTAGTCTGTTGCAGACAGTTGATCGCGCAGAGCTGACACTGGGACAGCCTTGAATACGGTAGTTACCGCGAAGATCACGGAGGAAAAAACCTTGGACAGCATCTGTTTTTTTGTTCTTCCCCAATGCAACAGTCACGAGCGGCGAAAAACTTGTGTTAATTAATTCCTTTTTGTTTTGGTTTCATCTTATTTATGAGGTCTATGGTCTCACGCGTGAACATGTATAGGCGACCAAATTTCATTGGTTCATCGATCACAATACGCTACGGGGGAATCACGGCTTGTGCTCAGTTAATTGTGACTGTCATGGTGTAATGTACAGGGGAATCCCGATTTCTCAAACCCTCAATTTCTCGAACCTCTCGATCGATAACTCGAACCAAAAGTTGTTCCTTCCCCTCTATCGAACACTAATTTTATCTTTTAAAAATAGAAGAACCGTAGCCAGGACAAAACATATTAAAAATTTATAAAAAACGTTCACTGGCTATATGAAGTTAAAACTTTCAGAGCTTTCGGCTGCCAGACTACTGCCTTCGATGGATAAAAAATGGAAAAGATAACAACTACAAATATATACAAAAATAGGTGGAGCTAGCTTGTATATAGCTTGTATATATTTGTAGTTGTTATCTTTTCCATTTTTTATCCATCGAAGGCTGTAGTCTGACAGCCGAAAGCTCTGAAAGTTTTAACTTTATATAGCCAGTGAACGTTTTTTATAAATTTTTAACTAATTTTATCCCCCGATTTTCCCAACAACATGAATCCGATTTTCTAAGAAAGCTTTTCGATTGAAGACTACACACCTCAAAGGGAATTTTAAGCGAAAGTAAAATTCCCATTTCATGTTTCGTTATGGTACTTTACTGACAATTCTCCCCGTAAACTAGTTTTAATCTTCCTAAAGTCTGCAGGTGCTTAGTCTCATACGCAGACGTTCTTAGGGCTCGTCACACAATCTTCTTGACCCATATGGGGCAAATTGCGTGACGATCCCTCGGACCGCGAAATATTTTTTCCCCTTACAAATCACGCAGCATAGAAGGAATCAAGTTTTAATGCCATATTAATAAAGTTTACAGTGCAATACGCAAGGAATATTAAGGATTTAAATCTGGACAGTTTTTTGTAGGAAAATATAGTACATTGAAAACAATTTGGGTTTTCACTTTACAAACATTTTTCTTTTAGCTCAATATTTAAAGAACTATCCACACGTTTCCACCAAGTTCCCTCAAACCTTAATGGGCTTGGTGAATTACTAAAAAGTTTAACTATATATTTGGACAAATTATTTTGCTTTCCCAAATCTCTCCCGTTCTTTATTTTGACTTTGAACCTTCATAACAGTAAATACGACACAATAAAATATGAAAAACACTACTAACATATAATTAACATTCAGAATAGAGATATAAATATTTTCCATTTATCTATTTAACTTTCATTTGATAGCTGATTTACTCTCATTTTTAACATGTCACCGGCACCATTAACCAGTTCCACCTACCATCGGTCGCTACGGAAGATACAATTTAGAAGAAATTTTGTACAATAGAACAGGAGGAAGTGTATCGTTCTAGAATCTGGTCCCAATCGTAACAACTCCATGAGAGCAAATTGCGTCCAAAACGTCTTTGGCAATTGAACCGCACGAGGTAGTACTTTAGAAATGCCAAGCTGAATTAGTTCCCTTACGCCACGACAAATTTACAACTAACATTGTGTAGGTCAGTATGGACTCAATATTGAGAAGTAAAGAGCGGTTGATTATCATCTCAAAACAAACTCAAGATATCGTCACATTAAAGACCGTGACAAATACCATAGTTTTGAGAAGGGAGGATGAAGGTGTAAGAAAAGAGAGTGAAACATCAGCGCTTTATGAAAGATAGAGAGCGAGGGGACGAATTATGGAGAATTTTCATACGTTATGTAGTCAGGCTGATGCAACGGAAAATACAGCCTGAAAATGTCGGGTAGGCTCGTTTCATTTGCTTCTAGGCAACACAAACAGGTCAATGGTCCAGCCATTGCTTTCAAACCGCAACCACTGCATAACGTAATGGAAGTTTCGAGTACAGTTGAACTAAAAGACAGCAAAGAAAGTCCTGCTTTCTTTGCTGTCTTTACGTTCTGTTTAAAGCGCTATTGATTGGTGAAAATGCACTTCAGTAAAAACAACGGTGTTTTTCTACCCCACCCCCCTTCTTCCCACAAACGTTGTACACTGAAGTACTTGGGCGTGAAAACAGAAATATGGTTACTGAGATAATGATTTTTTTTTTGTTTTCTCCACACAGCGGAGGGCTTTATATATGGGTATGTCAGTATTTAATAAAAACACGTAACAATTTTCTATTTGTTGAATGAAGGATCCCTAAAACGGCACCCGTTACGAATCCCAAAAATTGTCTGAAAATAATCGTCATTTGCAAACGCGCACCTTCTTTGAAAATATCATTCCTAAAAATTTCAATTCCAACATAAAACTATCCCATTAAACTCGTTTAAAAACTACAAACTCTCACATATCATCGAACCATGGCGACAATCCGCCAAAAGCTCGCTTTGTAACAGTCAATAGCTTTAACAGGCGGATCTAAGCTGCATTGCCACTCCTCTACTAGCCACGACCCAAGGTCAATGATATGACTTCACCTTGTATCGCAGCACGAGATACGCCGCTAATCTTAGAATGATGAAGAACAGAAACAGTACAAAGCCATCAAAGTAAATCTTGGCGCCTTCTAAGTAGAGAGCATTTTCTTCTACATCCATGGACGCCAAAACATCCTCGCTGTTGACGAATATACAGCGTTTGTCCTTGCATTCTAAGGGTCCTCGTTTATTGCCATATATGGCGACTACCGTGCCTTCCCAGCTGTATCGCGCGTAAGACACGTATGTAAGCCACTGCATATACTTTGGTATGGTGTCAAAATTCACGAAGAAACCGCTGAATAGTAGCACAGGTATACCAGTCACTGGGGCGACGTACACCGCAGTCTGTGAAGAGCGATGGAAAAATGAAAAAAAGTTTTGATCGAATTTAAGTATTTTATGACCGTTATCAACCTATAATGAGTTATAATGACTTTTCCATACTCACCGGAAGACTGGGCGCCACCGTTCCTATAAGAAGCCCAATGGATTGCGCCACGAGACACGTGAGTATCGTGATGGACAGAAACTGAGTGTAACGCAATCCTTCATTTGGTTGATCCGTCATGAAATATACTATTGTACAGTAAATCACTGGAAACAGGATCTGTTAAAAGAAAGACGAGATGAGTTCTCACTGACTCCTATAGAGCCCTTCCTTTGGTCCGTCAAGCTACCTTTCGAATTGATGCGTGACACGCCCAAAGCTAAGGGCGTGATGGGATATTCTCGGAGTTCTGATAAGAGTGCAAGCTCTGCCCTTCAACCAACAAGGGCAATAAACATCTTTGCGTCAAAATTACAATAACGGTTACTGCCCTCTATGGAGAGACTGTTACACCATCGTAGAGTGCAGACCTCAAAGCTAGGCTTCAACCTGCAGTACATCCCTGACACCTACGTTGCTACCTAGAGATTTCATCCAGAATCCACGACAAACTCTGAAACATCTGTTCTCTTGCGCCATTTCTAGTCCGGACGAGAAGATATCAAGCAAGCCTCGGTTATCCTTACCTGGAATGGAACATCAGCCATTGTTTTCGCCAAGTAGTAGGATTTGAGACTGTACCAGTTGTTCAAATGTTCGCGAATAAAAACGAGTTTTTCCATGGGGACTGCAGATTAGAATACAGGAAACACATTTTATTACTAAGAACAAATATTGACTATTGATCATCAAAACACTTAACCGACATTTTCCTGCAGACACCTCAAGCATTTTATAATTCGAGAAAGAAGAAATCTAGAACAGTTTCTCTGAGCATCGCAGTCAAACTTTGATACGAGAAAAGTTGTACTTGGTTAAGAAACCACTCAATACTAAAAACAAGGAAGCAACTTGTGATAACTAAAACTAAGTTTGTTTAGAAGCAATGTTCGTCTCCTACACAGAACCTGACGCTATATTTATTGGAAAAAAAGGCGAACAACAGCTTTTGCTGTACTTACACGTGAGGACAGTGGGCATAAGAGAGGTAAACATGAGAAAAAGAAGCGAGAAGAACAAACAGCCAGTGTTGTTGAAGACTTTACTGCCGTCGTTTCCAATGCCGTGATATAAGAGTCCTATGAGCAGACCAACTGACGCTATGGAGATGAACCGAAGGTGAGTGAAAACACGATCTCTGAAGACGGACTGTGCCGCTCTTTTCAACAAGACCATGAACTGTAGAGAAAGATCAACAACAACAAAAAAAGATACCAAATGAGTGTCACTAGATAAAACAAATTTGTAAGGAAACGTGTTAACAAGCAGGCAGCCTAGATCGATATCAGTGCTTGCCTTTCAGGGCACAAAAAAGAATAAATGACAACTGGTACATGGGACCCTCACAGAAATTTCAGATAACTGAATGCAGGGAATTTGTCTCTCTTAGTTCCTGGCGTTTGGTCAGAACGAATGGCGGACGAAGAAAAAAAAATTCCTCTCTTTTCTTCCGTGCTGTTCCCAGCTAACTGAACCCCTAGAATGGCGACCATTTTAATTTCAAACACTCGGCCGGCTAGTACTAGGATTGGAGCCGAAAATATTGACGACCAGGAAAATTCGGCAGTTCAGGTAATATCCGATTGCACGGCGCGTTGTGATCGACTTCCGAAGGATTTTTCTGTTCCAGATCTCTTTTTTGTCACCGATCTTAATCTTTAATCTTTAACCTTTAATCATTCTTTAGACACGGCAAAAGTTACTTAGTTACTTTACACAGCGGGCGAATAAGAAGTTCCCGTGCATCGTTTAAAATTCAAAAAGGTAACATACATCAAAGCATGTGACGTAAACGTTTTTTGTAAGAGTCCCTCTGTGGAGACAGTGAGTGAGCAACCTCGTTCCCAGGGCTTTTTTCCTGAGAACGAGGTTGGTGAGTAAGGGCATTTACCAGGGAAGCAGGAATGGCGCACTACTGAGAGCCCTCGCCTCTCACCATTGTGGCCCGGCTTCGATTACGGCCCAGTGTCATATATGGATGTCGAGTTTGTTGTTGGTTCTCGCCTTGCTCCGAGGGTGTTTCTCCGGGTTCTCCGGTTTTTCTCCCTCCACAAAAACCTACATCTCCAAATTCCAATTCGATCAGGACAGAGGACCTGCATGAAAACCAGCTAAGGCTGATGTGGCTTTCTCTCTAAATATTGTAATTTATTTATTAATTCACCTGTGTGGTTTGACTTGCAGCATGTATGATGCTATCAGTACTGGTCTTTACGTTACAGTTGGGTAGCATAGACACCACCATGTTCCTAGAGTCATAGCTACAGCTGGTACTACTTGTAAGGCTTTTCTTCTGAGTCATGGACTCCTCACGCGCTTTCCACGCCTTCACAAGGCCTGGGATCACATTATCGCCATACTCTCCTGATGCAACCTCTATGACTGAAAAAAAGGCAGCAAAATGTTAGCGAAATGGTTAGATGAAAGAAGCAAGGCCCCTGTTAGAGTGTGGGGGAGGTGGGTGGTGGCAAAGACAGTCAACATTCTCCTGTCACTCTCAAAATATAGAGTTATTTTCCCTGTTCAAGTTAACTCTCACACTGCCAGCAAATTTTCATGGGCTATCACATCCGATTAGAAAACAAATTAAAGTTGTTGATGTGTTGTAGTGTTCTGTGGCCGCAATTTATAAGTAGAAATACGCGGAACCGTGAAAACTTCTGAAACTGCTCAGAGCTCTAGGAAAAACCATATACGAGGATGTTCTGGCATGTGACTTGGTACACCCAAGCTCACGTGACAAATAGATTCCCACCACATTCACTTGAGAAAGACGCTGTAACTGCGTCGAAAGCTTGTGATCGCTAAGACATTGACTATGCTTTGGTATCTTGTTTTCTTATCAATTTCCCGTAATTGTTTCCACTCTGGACCTCGCATTAGCTGACTGCGAATTTCAAATTCAACATGGCTGCCGTGGATCTTGTCTTGGTTCAGTTCTCAAGCTTGGTACTGTCTTAGATTCACTGTAAGTACATACTGTAGTCTGCAGGATTGTGGTACTTGGGACAAACCAGACCCTCGACAGCCAGGTACGGTATTAGGTCTTGTACAGTGCCCTGGAACAAGCACTTTCCTTCTGCTAAAATGTACAGCTGGGGAAAGAATAATTAAGGTAGCGATCAGCTTGTTGCAAACTTGTGGTTTAATGTTAAATAATTCAAATACTGATTATAAAACTTATTGCACTCGTGCGTGACATTGAAGGATCTGATGTTGCCGTGGCTGAATTTGTTTTGTGGTCTTCTGCACAGACAAGTGGAGACAAGATTGACACAAGGCTAAGACAAGGTTGGCAGAAAATGTGGACAGAGTTGGTACGAGGTTGGCACAAAGCCGAGACAAAGTTGGCACAAAATTGTCATAAGTTAAGGTTGGCACAAAATTGGCCAGAGGTCCCAGCAAGATTGGCATGAGGTTGGGACAGGATTGGCATAAGGGCAAAGATGGTTAGGACAAAGGTGGCATGAGACAGAGGTGAGGTTGACAGAAGGTTGGAACAGTGTTGCTATGTGCCGGTGAAAACAATCCCATTCGCTGCTTTTTTTTTTTCATTTCTCAGGGCAAATAGCACAGTTGAACTTCTTTTTATACAGAAACCAACAGCCACAGCCGAGTATCCGTATTATGGAGGTCAGGTGTCTGTATAATACGGGTAGAAATTGAATCTTGAATTTTGCTTTCTCTTGGGCAAAGTGAGCTGTCTGTAATATAGAGGTGCCTGCATGATGGAGGTGTCTGTATGAAAAGGTTTGACTGTACAACAATAACATTTATTATATGGCTTGTGTTTGTAGCCGATATAAGGTACGCTCTGATTCGCTAATTCTAGGGCATTATTCTCCTGTAAAGCCCACGATTACAGGCTCGCAAAACCAAAGGAAAAAGCCATGTAATAAACAACTTATTAACTGAGAGTGAGGTCTTAACGGGAAAATCTCAATCCTTGGCTTTGCCGTATTGACCTCGCCATCGCTCAATCAATACGGCACGGTCTTGGTTTGAGATTTTCCCGTAAAGACCTCACTCTGAGGTAATAAGTAGTTAATAACAGCAGTAAGAAACTGAACGAACCTTGTCAAACATTTCAAAGAGTTTTGCACTTGGTTGATGGATGGTACAAACCACAGTCCTTCCACCATGAGCCAGTGTCCTCATAAGACTGATGCACTGGAATGCTGAAGAGCTGTCCAGTCCACTGTTCAAACATAGCAAAAACAAAACCAGGTCAATGATTCACTGGTTAAAGTAATTTAAGTCGGTTATGATAGGCACTAAAGTTTGGTTTTACAACCAATAGGCCATTTGTTAGTTGGCTTTTGCCTCTGTGTCAAAATGAGTCTTTGTGCGAAACCATTCGTATGAAAATGTGTTCAGCCTTGAGGTTCATTTTCGTGTGAATCAATTAAACTCTTGTTCACATGAAAGGTTTTGCATGAGAACTCATTTTAAAACAGAGGCACAAAGTAACTCACAAATGGCCTATTGTATTAAACAAATCAAAAATGCACTCAAGATATGCTTATTTTCAAACTTACTTTTTTGCATTGATGGAAACAGAGTTTTCATTCTACATTTCACAAAATCGTTGAAAGATTTCATCATCAGTTGTAAACGTTTGTGCGGATAGCAAATTTTGGTGATGTATGCCAGGCTAAATGTTCTGCGAACTGGATCAAGGTTTTACTCTAGTTCACACAAATATGCAAGACCTTTGCTATTTCCACATACTGTTTGCTTTCATTCGCAACATGTGCTTAAAAAATAAAGTTTGATCTCACGAGTGACCAAGAGCTAAATTCTCCAGTGATATCACTACACTATCAAGCAGTTAATAGGTTATTAGAAAACAAAAAACAACAAATTCATCAAATAGGATATAAGAGAAGCAACAACCCTGGGACTGAACTTACAAAGCTCTCCTAAGTTAAGATGCATACCAAGCTTTGTTTTTTAACAGTAGCCTTTTGTATTCAAACAATACTTACGAGTCATTGTAATCTAAAAGGCTTTCGTGAATCTGGCTCCCAGTGTAGATGCAGTTTTTCTGGGCCATACCAAGCATTTTCAATCAGCTTTTTAACAGTCTTCCCTTAATCAAATCTATATGAAAATTATACCTGTCCAGTAATTGGAAAAGGATTGAAGTTTGGTAATATGTATTTCTCAAGGCAATCAATATTTCCATGGAAACGATAAACAAAAAAACTGAAAATCGGTAAAACATGAATTTTGCATGAACCAGATGTCCATGGAAATATTGATTGCCTTGAAAAATATGTAATACCAAACTTCAATCTATCTCCAATTAATTTTCATATTGATCCAAGAAGACTGTTAAAAAGCTCGCTGAAAATACTCGACTAGTACATGTATGGTCCAGAAAAAACTGTATCAGGACACAAGGGATCACTAATACACCCCACTTACCTTGTAGGTTCATCTAAAAAGATCAGTGGTGGATTATTCACCAGCTCAAGTGCTATTGCCAGCCGCTTCCTCTGGCCACCAGATATTTCACTCAGTCTTGTATTGGCAGTCTCTGTCAGGCCCAGGTTTACCAGGATTTCATTGATCTGGTAACACAAACAGTGTAAAGAAGACACAAACAAATGCACAATAAGCTAACAAACAAACTTTAGACACAGATATCTGGAGAGTGAGGTCCAGATTTACTCCAATCTGGTAACTTCAGCAGACTATTAAAGTTTTTTTCCACTGAAATAACACACACGATATTGAATCAACTTACCACTCTTTCCTTGTCTTCATGTAATAGACATTCCCTGAGATGCAAATTGGCGGACACCTGAACAGGAAAACATGCGAACACAATAACTATATAGTTCATATAGTGTGATCGTCCGGGTGAGTGTAGTTCTGAAAAGAACTGTTGTTGGTGACTGACATTTCGACAACCTGAGTGGAAGTCATCTTCTGAGTCAAGTGAATAGTGTTTGTTAGTCGATGATGTTATAAGTCTGGTCCATTGAACATGAACAATAATTATATATTGGTAGTTTTATAGGAGTGTAAAAAATGACAGGAGCTGGAAGAGCTAACCACAGGGGTTTAATTAACGTCTTCAGCAAGAGGGCAACTGGTTTTCACAGGCAGGCAAAACTTTTTTAATTGAACTTACTTATAAGAAAAACGTTCCTCTATATGGTCAAACAAGGTGGGCAAAATCATCCTAACAGCCAGTGAATTCATTCATTGTCTGATGCCCAACCCTTAATGAAACCCCTGACTTACCAGCTCTCCAGTGGTTCTGACTGGCTGGCTACAGAAATGAATATTGGACGCGACACCCTGTTTGGCCATCCTAGAACACATGTTTTTGTGACTGATAGAAGAATTATATCACATCCAAAAATCTTACCATCATGGACTCCATAACTGTGAGGTGTGGCAGAAGCACATCATCTTGCATGATGTAACAGGACATTTTACGGAACTGCCGCAAGTTGCGTTCCATGCCATTGACCAACACCTGACCAGCTGCATCTTTGGTTCTACGGTAAAAGAAAAATAATCAGGCACTTAAGTCTCTTGTACACTGATGTTCCAGAAAATATCCACAGCCCCTCCCTCATGGGATCGTTTGGGTTTGAACTGCCCCCCTTGAAAATTTCAGTTTTCGCTCATGCTTTCCTCTAAAAATTTAATTGACTTCTTAGACCTCCCACCTCCCCTTTGGAATTTTCAATAACCCTCCTTGAGGAGGGTATGGAAAGATATTTTCTGGAACCACATATTGGAAGAACTTTCTGTAAGCAAACATTCTTTGCACCTCAAACAGTGTCCACATAGGAGAGAAGCTGGCTTATACAGGAGTTTCATTAGTGTTCTCAGAAGGAGGGGAACCAGTTTTCACGGGCAAGCAAAACTATTTGAACTGAACTTCTTTGTAAGAAAAACTTTCTGCTAGATGGTCAAACCAGGCAGGCAAAATTGTCCATTTGCCCGGTGCCCAGAATCTAATGAAACCCCTGCTTATAGAAGGTGCAAACATGTGGGCAGGATCGTCTTGTTGTATGTGCCAGCCAAGTACATCTACTTCTTAGAATCCTGATTTTTTAAACCAAAAATAGACCATTTCTGTGTCAAAAAAAGTCTTTGAGGGAACCATTCATATGAAAATGTGTTTCCCCTACAGGTTCATTTTCATGTAAATTAAACTTTGTTCCATATGAAAGGTTTTACATGAGGACTCATTTTGAAACAGAGGTAAAAGGTAAGTCAGAAATGGCCTATTGCTTTGACAAATTGGGTAGTTTGAGAAATAAAGGGTAAAATTATGGTGTCCAACTGAGGGGTAGGATATAACTTTTTGTTTGAGTCATCAGGAGGTTCAAGAAACCAGGATTCCACAGTATTAATTACTAGTTGAATAAAAAACTTGATGCCTTTGTGGAAGACCAAACACCTTTATGGTTCAATTCTGTTTCCATGCAGCAACAATATTGATTACACCACAACATGGTAACTGTTATCATATTTTTATTACCTGTATCCTGCTAGAATATTAATCAATGTCGACTTCCCAGCTCCTACAAGAGAAAAGAAATTGAGGTGTGAGGTGCTGCACCACTTTCCTGCAAGAATTGTTTGCTATGGATCATGTTTAGAGATCAGAAAGACCAGAATTAGTCTAGGACAATTCTAAGTTTCTTTTTTGCAGATATATGTAACTTTAAATGCTCAGTCTAGCAATTCTTTTCATTTGAGCTAGCAAATTCATGATTTAAAATCAGTGAACCAAACTCTGTAATAAACCCCCTCCTGTCCCTGACCCACTGTCTGTCTCAAAAGGTCCTGAAAGGAGATAACCCCACCACCCCTATGCTCTATTTCTGCTGCTCTCTCTTGTCAAGTCTATGTTCCTCCTCTCCTCTCCTTCAGGGGAGCAGTGTAGGCTCCTTTCCCGAACAGTGGCTGGCAATCGAGCCTACACAATTCCCTGTGAGCTGGCTTAGTTTTACAGTATGAATGATATGGGTTTAGGCTTTTAGGCACCCAAAATACTATTTTTCCAGGAATAATAATGTGTCAATCGATGTCAATAAGCTAATAACATGCAGGGGCATTTCAATGGCCCTTCAATTCCTAAATCATTACATAACTCTGTTCTCTATTCTGTGAATATCAAATTTAGTGTTGTGAAATATACAGATCAAAGTATTCACTATACAAGTCATGTAACTGAGGTGCTTACATGACCATCAATTTAATTCAAATCATTCAAACAAGTGTACTGCAAGACTTACTGACAATCCTATTGGATTTCACAAGTCATAGACTCTTCCTGAGCTTATAAACTCAGCATTGAACTATTTTGAATGTTTAGCTTATAAATTATATTGTACAATCTGTCACGAAGAATAAAAAGAATGTCCAGCAATACAATTGATGGCTATATCAATCAGCATTTTATAACAGGCCAAGAGAGGGTATATTGCAAGTGATTTTGGTGTGTATAAAATGTCGTAAAAACTTAAAATTTTTAATTAACAAAAATAGCTATTTAAATAAATAAATAAATAAATAATTATTTACATGAGAGGTTTTACATGCTGATATTATTATTTCAGTCGACCACATATTCCCAAGCCACTAATGCAATAGGTCAATTTCGACATATTAAAATTGTAACTTAGTTCAGAGGATTGGGAAAATTAAGCAAATAAAACCACAATAAGGTTGAGGAATGAAATATAATTCTTTCTGTTTTGTTCCTCCATGTCTCGGAACCAAATACAAATATTAAATTATTGAAATTGGCCCATTTTTTTTGGTAAGTCACTCTGTGATAAGGATAACACCATTTCCCACATGAACAAAAAACTTTTTTTTCTTACTGACCAAAATATTTTTTTTATTATTCCTTAATTACCTCCCACATGATTCAATTGTGATTGCTAATAACTAAACTATTCTCACCCTGGCTATATCCTAACAAGTCTTAATCATATTGAAATTAGAGAGCGGGTTTACAGAGGCCATGCATGGTGTGTGATGAGGGCAAAAAATTACTGTATGACACATGATAGCAACCAAAAGGGAGAAATAATAAATAAGTCCATTGCTGAAAGTATATTGTGATGCATGAAGAAACATGATCAATACAAGTAGCTGCCTCCTTTGGCACATTCTACGTGGTATTCAGTCTGTAGTAAGTACATTGTCGCTTAAATAGGTGTCGCTGCTCAATATACAGCACTCAGCACCCTTAAGATATAGTGATAAAATTAGGTCCTAAGAGGAAATTATATATATTGATGCTAAATAATCATACAGTACCTGATGGCCCCAGCACAGCAACCAGCTCACCACTTCTAAACTCTCCAGATACTCCATGAATTATTGTCTTTTGCTCTGAAAACAGACACTAGTTAGGGCGCTGGCCAAATCCAGAGTACACGGAAGAAGAATGAGAACAGGAAATATTTAAAACATGAAATGCAAAATGATGTTTTTCATACTTTAAGTTCTCTGATTAGTCTAAATATCACAGACCTGACAGTGGTTAGCTCAAAATAATAATGGAGAGATAAACCCTAGCTTGTACAGACACCTGTATCCCACATTGACTCTTATCCGCAGTGCCATTTCCTTATTTCCTGTTTTAAGCAAGCCCCTGGGAATATAGTCAAGACAACTAGGGACCTTTATCTATAGGGGAGGTTCAAAATGTAATGTTTGTATAAAGCTGCAAGAAACAAGACTAAGTGTGTGATAAGTACAGGTGTCTGTTAAGGACAGTTTGACTGTACACACACATATACAGACTTAATGATCCATGGGATTGATTGAGAAAGATAATAACTTCTTGAACAATAATCAGGGAGAAAACTAATAATTATTGTGGTACATTAGCCCACAGTCTTATGTAAAGCTCTTTCACAGAATGATGAAATTGCTTCATTCCCAAAATTGAATGAATCACAATTACTACGTATTTTGAATTTCCTTCCCGTCCCTTCTCTATAGATACTTTGACCATTTTCCTCTCAACACTAAGCTATAAGGTAAGGGTATACAGGAATGAACAAATTCAACCTGTCATTTTAACTATAAATATATATTGTTAGGTAAAAGATACATTTTGGTATAAAGGCTTGAGCTAAAAACTTAAAGCCTATCTCAGTTTTTAGACTTTGTTAAGAATAAGATCATTGTACAAAGAGCTATTTTTTATTCCAAAGTTCAAATGAACAAGTTTTATTCTGTAAGGAAACTATTCCTTAATCTGTGACAACAACTGTAAGTAGGATAATAAGAGGTATTATCAAGTACTCTGGTGCAAGTCCATCTCTTTTGTAATGTGCTGAAATAAATAAATTTATTAAAAAAACAAACAAACAAAAACAAAACCACAAAAAAAGAATGACAATTCATTTTAGGGAAAAACAGAATGAATAATTCTACATGAAACCCAATAAATTAATGAGCAATAATTGATACACTGATAGTCTGCTTTTGTTCAACTTCCACCAAGTCTATGAATTAAGCTTTTGTTTGAATGGTCACACACTTAATTAAGGTTTTTATCTGCAGACTCACAATCAAAAATCATGAAAAAAACTAATTCGATTTTAATATAAACATTAATTTTCTCTTTTTTTCTGTCATTAAGGTTTAGCTCTGCTAGTGACACTGGTTTATCTGAAGCCAGTTCATTAATTAGTAACAGAGTGTCTGTCATAGATTATACAGTCAGGTATGTCCTATCAAGATGGAGTGCATGTTTTCTTTGGTTTTGAAATTAAGTCAAGTAAACCACTTGTCACTGTGCAGTGTATCTACACACTCATGATTAGAAAAAATTACTGACATTGGAAAAATTTCACATTAACAATAAGGTTTAAGTTCTAGGATTGACACTTCACCACTTTGTTTAATTACTGTCATGCATACACTACACATGCCTAAGTTTCAAGACTGTCGAAAAACAACTTTTAAGAGGTCAAGAAGGCAAGGTCACCATTCAGTGGGAAAAACCACACACAAACTGTCCAATTTCATTGACAAAATTTGCTATGTTAACTAGCTATACATAATAATATTCTTATAACATGGTGAAATTACTGAAAGCATAAGATGTAGTTAAATTCTTGTGTCTAAAGTATGTATTTTAATTTAACTCAACTGTAACAAATGAAATATAACACCAGGTTAACTGGGAAGGGAAATGCTTGAAATAAATTGAAAGAAAGAGCTATATTAGGTAACACTGAGATGTGATCAGGTTTTAACCAGCTTAGGTTCACGTGCAAGGGCACACCTACTGATACTCACTCCACCATCACACCACGCACGAGAACATGTAAAGGTCACATATTTACTTACAAAATGCATGTGGTTTAATAACAAGAGTCACTATCTGCATCATGGCACGAGGAATATACTGCTATTGTGTTAAATTATTACTATTATGTAACAGAATAACATTTTTGAAAGAAGGCACGGCTCTGAGAGAGATCAACACCAGTGTTATGGAACCAGCAAGAAGCAATTTTGGATAAGGACCTGGTGAAGATGCTCGAAGAGTGACCTTGGGCAGAACAGTAGTAAGCCCAGAGCGGAGGAAAGCTGAGGAAACAGGTTCTCTCTTGTGACATTTGATGGCATGAATTTGTGTTAAGTCTTGTCACTCAATGACCTGCCCAAGGTCTAGAAGGATTTAGTTAGCCAATTAGAACACAGCTTGCATTGTAAAAAGAGTCCCTTGTTTTAAGGTATGATCAGCAAATTCCTGAACTAGTATGTCTTGTCAATCAGTGACCTTCCCCATGCTCCAGGCGTAAAAGGATTTAGCTAGCCAATTAGAACACAGCATGCATTGTGAAAAGAGTCCCTTGTTTTATTAGGGCATAATCAGTGAATTCCTGAACTAGCTAACATAATCTCATGGCTCCTCGTTTTTTTTCTACATTTTCATACATTTTTATGTTCATTTATGACTGAAAAAATAACATTAGCTAAGTGCTCACAATAAATCCAAAGTTATCAAAAGATACCAATATGCAAGTTTATGAAGAGGTTCTAATTTTTTATGATACTATGCTGTACTACTCTCCTGTAGGTCCGATATAGGTGTTCAAACATTTAGGACAATTTTAAATGTTTTTTGTTGTTGTTAATTCCAGAAAAAAAAGTATCTACAGTTGTATGATTTTAATGATGTAAAGTATGCAGAGATTTTGTAGCTTTAGCAGTGGATCTACGATTTGTTTCCTCGAACGTTATCGTAAATAAGCAAGCTGCTGTCTTAATATAAACTTTACTGTTCTTTATTGGTTATTCCGCGGATATATTATGCATATGGGGGGCTTTTAAGAGCCAGAAAATATATCTCGTTGCATGTGACGTATGTAAATAGTGATATGCTGTATTTTAGCGTTATGCCTTTGTCAATGGCAAAAGTATACTTCAAATTGTTTAAAACGTATTTCCTTCAAGTTTGTTTAACGTAGGGAAGCTCGTTAAGCCTTGCGGGCAACTTTATAAACGATCACTTGCATTCGTTCTTGCAGGTTCTTGGTGTTTTACATTTTTCGAAAAAACGTTTTGATAATAACGCTTTTGGTCTTTTACCGTGTCGGACACAAGGAAAGTGGAAGTAAATTAAAAGGGAATCGCGTACGTATTTTATATTTTAATCTGCCATTTCCGTGCAAGGGAATCCACGATCCTGGCTTTTGTCCTTGAACCCGCCTTGTATTGACAATTACGCATTGTCGGTTTCGGGGAAAAGACGAGAACACAACATGAAAATAAAGCTAATACTGCAAATCAGAATTTTAGCGTTGTTGTTCTCAAAAATGGCGTTTATTATGGTTATTTCATTGGACGTTTTGGAAACACCAGGCAATCGACATTTCATTCGGTAGGGAAAACCCTGCACTGACGAAATACCACGCCAGGAAAACACTCCTGCAGGTACAAATAAAATTGTTTTTCCGTCTAAGGACGTCTTTACATTCATTCCTCTTGATAAAGATTCCTTCCATTATTTAACCAAGAGTTATAATAAGTAAATTACTTCCAACAGCCAATCAAGGGGAAATCGAGTTAGCGGAAAAAGCTTTGAGCTCATGGAAAGTGAAACCAGCCTACTGTTTACCATGCAAAGTGTGAAATGTACATCTAAATTCGTACACTAGAAACGGAAAACACTAAGTTGGTTTCTGTGTAATTTCCTTCAGGAGCTGTGTAAATCTTCAACTTTTTAAAAAAGTAAATACAAATATGCCGAGAGTTACAAATAAATAGGCCGGAAATTCAGGAGACTTTCAGAACAAACGGGCTTGCATCGTCAGCGCATCGCAGTCCAGTTGTTTTTCTCGTCACGCCTGGAAGGTCCTGTAAGCTTCTTCGATGTACCAAGCCTGCAATTAAACTGTTTACAGTGCTGAATAAATCCTTACAAATTATCCCAAAACTCTCCATGTGACCTTATTATTTTCGGTCTAAAAAAACTCGAGATTAACCTTTTTAAAAGCTTTTCAAATCGAGTCAGTACACGTCTCGTTTCGCTCTCTTTGTTTGACTCGCCATCGCGGAGTAATTAATATCCTTCCCATCGCGGTAGCGTTTATTCCGCGATTATTTTTGCGCTGGATTTGATGCAGAGTCGGTAGAAAATAATCTATATTATGCTCACCTTTTCGGCCTTGTTTTACCCTGTAAGTAACATCGATAAATTCCAGATCCACTTTCTGTCTCGGTCGTTGCCAGAAGCTCAGACGCTCAAGATATTCGCCGGCCTCGAGCATCGAATCTTTGCTGTCCACCGAGGTTGAATCCTCGCCGCCACAACATTTGATGGCCGACTTACAGCTTTCGGCTCGGCCAGAGATAAAATTTTCCATCGACTTCAGCCACTAGCAATTCCCGGGTATTGTTTCTCAATTTTTCTAAGTCATGTGAGACCAACCGTCTTTGTAATGTTCCCACGTCGTCTCAAAGTCCAAAACTTGTGTAATTGATTAATAATTTATAGCTTGCTTTACTGTGCAAATTTCATATTCTCTGTGTTTCTCGGCAACTTGCGGTTCAGTTGGACAGGTTGGTAACTGTCAAGTCTTCACCGAAATTCCTGTTAGCGGCTGATTTCCGCAGAAAGACGAAATCCTCTCGATGAATCTTTCAATTTCAGGTCAAATTCATGTTTCCTGTATAAAAATACGACTAACTATTGTTACGTCACAAACTGCTGCACAAATATCAACTTCGAAACTTAGGAATCCTACGTAATGGCAATTTGCTAATCAATCGTCCAAATATCAGGTCTAGCGGTCTTGAAAAAACACACACAAAAAAATGAACTGAAAACATCACTGCAAAAAGAATGATTGTGCTGATGGAAGTTCGTGTGAGGCCTGCTGTTATATGAAAGCAAATTACACGAAGTCTTTACATAATTTTCTACAAGCGCACATAAACATGATTTTGTGATTTTTCAACCGCAACAAAATTAATTCATCGGTTAGTCTCGTGGGTTTTTAATTCAGGGAAAACGATTGCTCGGTGGACACAGAAAGAAGAAATGCAATGTCCCTGTATTTTCCTTTGATCTCCCAAGGTCTTTTTACCCAAAACCGGAAATGAGGTGTTTTGTTCCACTTTCTCCACGTGGTGTCTCAAACATAGCTAGCTGACTAGAGCCCAAGACGTTTGATTTTCAGTAAATACTATATACTTGAATCAAATGGTTTCTGATATTAGCTGCACAGTTGACTGACATTTTGAAAAAAACATCCTTACCGCAAATGCATGCATATTTGTTCAATCTGGTGTCAGTGAAAACTTGCACTCCAAAGTTCTAAGCCTGTATTAATGCAAAAATATTGTATGCTTGATTTAGCTTGCATTCTGCTCTTTATTCTTGCAGCAAAGTTATTATATTTAATCCCGAAATAGCTAAATTAATAATTTTCAACTTACAAGAACTATATTTAATCGCAACTAGAATATGTAAACTAGAGTTTGAAATCTTAACAAAAAGACTAAGAATTTAAAACTTATTCTTAAAGTAAAAGGGGATTTATTTATATCAAGTTGCTCCTAAGGAGCAAAAATGTGAATGTGAATTTCTCTTTTCAGAGGAATATCACTGTCCCTGAGAATTAATTTGTTTAAGAAAACAGCCCAAAAGAAAGGGCATGCCAAAAGCTGTAGTTCTATAACTCAACAAAAAGACTTCTACTTCTTGAAAGGAATCTTGGCCAAAAAAAGTTTTCTTCCAAATATTTACATTATAATGTTATTGTGTGATATTTGGATGTTTTAAAGATACAGCATTGTGTGAATTAGAATATAAAGGTGCTATAATCAATTGTAAATCATATTCTGGCTGTTAATGTACAGTGCTAACAGGGCACCTTTTGTAGAATCCATATTGAGATATCTGACAGTACAAAGACGTCACAAATTACCATAGAGTAACATAGCGACGCCCAGGTGATTTAAACTGGAAACCAAACCCCCTGAATTAGAACCACTTATGGAGATATTGACTTAAGGCACCAGGATCAGTTAAGGAAAACCATTAGGCATATTTAAAAGCTTGCTCTTAAGGCAAGATTTCCTTTAACCGAGTAAATAATCTGCATTCCACCTGTCAAGATCTACATCCAGGAGTCACAGGCAAACTTGGCACCCTTCCCCTTTAGGCTAAAAATATAAGGCCCCAGTAGGAGTCCATTACTTAATTATATTACTGGGCCAGAGACAGTAACATGATGCAAAGTTTTAACTTTTAAATTTAAAATTTTTAACTCAGGTAGCTAGTAAGCGTATAAAATTTTCAGACTGGAGATAGCACTCTGAATACACTCCATAGAACTAAGGTTAGCCTGAATAGCTGCACTCAGGTTAGCCTGTTTGCGGTTAGCTCCCCGTAATGGAAATGGAACATAATATTATTAATGAGCATTAATGCAGACTGCAGTCTGCATTCAGCAGTCTGCAAATGTCATTCACCGGCTATTAAGAAGATAACTTGTAAACATAAATTACCGTCTGTTCAGCTAGGGAATTTGATGCGTTAATGAAGTTTATTCTAGATTTTTCTTTTATCATGCAATTATTTTGCTCTTTCCACTCAATACCCCCAGTCTCTCCTGTCATAAATTCCCAAAACAGGAAATTGTTTGATAAAACACAGCCTGTAACAATTTTTTTAATTAAATTAGTTTTTCAAAAATCCAAAGTAAAACTGAAAAGGTACAGTAGTTGTGTGCCATTCACAGTTCACATAAAGGCAAACCTTTGTTGCTAATGCGCCCACCTGCAGCCCACCCACTAGTTTGCCTCCCACACACCCCCAACATAAAAATTAATTGCCATTTTAACCTCTTTTAAATATTCATAATTTCCCTGTGAATAATTTTCCTCTTCGATAACCCTTCAGGAAGGCTTCTATATTAGAATTTGGGAACAACTTATGAGTTTTCAAAGTAAAAAACCGTTCCCTTGGCTGTCCTATCGACCATCTTCAAATTCGCACGAAATTGTAAGGCAGCTTAATTTTGTAGTGGTTTAATGCGTTTATCTGGTTGCCGCTAACCAATTTGCATAAAACTGCATGCTATATTGATCTCACACGTTAACTAGCAACAATTTCTTACCGTAACAACCGATACTCAGTCACATTGTCTGCAGAAATATCGCCTCAGTGAAGTTAACTAAATTAAAAACAGCTTACATTTTAGTTCTTCTTTGTGTAAAGACTTCTTAGAAAGAAAGCTGTCTTTTTCAGTTCTTCAAATTTTTACTTACTTTTCTGCTTTCAGCCTAAAGCAAAGAAACTTCTGTTCGGGGTATTTTCTCGTAAAATTGTCGTTTTCTCTCCAAACTACCGTTTTCCTTGGTTGATAAAAGGCAAAATGGGCGACAGAACCAAGAATTCTCTCGCACAACATGGCCACGGGTGACTGACAACGTGTGAGCTCCGGTACAATTTGTAAGCCATACATGACGTACCTACCTGTTGGAAAGAAACAAACATGTCGACCCGAAGTATGTGCAATCGTTTGTACATAATTTCTTGCCTTTCCTTCCAGTTATGCTTTCTAACTACACGTATTTCCTCTTGTGGAATGAGCACGCACATTGACATCGCCCATCAGGCTATCAATTGGTTCAAGGATGCAAGAAACAAGACTGATTACAGGGATATAATCTTGAGGCATCAAGATGCGTTCATTGGCGGAAATCCCTACCCGGACGCCATGTATTCAAGTCTCTGTTTCGGTGGAAAATTTCATTCGATCGCTGAAGATACACACTGGGCACCTTTCCTAAATGCTACCGTTAGGTACATCAGGAAGAAATACCCAAAACCTTGGGACCAGGTTTGTGAGAATCTAATCAAGCTGAAGCTGAAACTTGATCTATCCCCGTACGTTGCGTGGGTATTTTTTGCAAAAAAAAAAATGATAATAACAATAAATAAATAACAATAATAAAAAAATCATACTTAATTATCGTAGATAATAATTGAAACACTGTACTGTACAAAGATCTGAAGTACAGAGTACTTGACTTTAATATTTATAAACACACTTTAAATTTTGACTGCTTGGGAAAAAAAATCAACACAGCACGATTCGTTTACCAGTTTTTCTTATTCTACCACATATCCACTAGTGTTACCGTGAAACTCTGTAAAGAGACAGAAATGCTTTCTATTTTGTCAGGGAAGCTGACCATATATTTCTGTTTCACCCCCATCAACAACAATTCCCTTCCCCCCCCCCCCTTCCCCTTCGCTGCTAGGAAAAAAATAAGACTTTTTAGTGACATGCAAAATGTCATCATTGTATTGGGTTGGGGAGGGGGAGGTGAAGACAAAGACCATTTGAAGCGTCCCAAAACTTTTACCAGGGTTGTAGATCACAATGGGTCAATTTGGACATTAATTGTAGCGTATGCATGGAAAAGGACCCAAAGTGACTGACAGCAAATTGCTTTTCACTTCCTTCAAAGAAGAAAGAAGTCCCTTCTAAGGGCTTTTTTCTGTGCACCCCTTTAGTTAGTGCAACATATATGTCTTAACAAGCCAGTGAAATGAATTTATAGAACACAGAAAAGTTGGTTGCCTTTACCCTTGGCTTTGTATCGCACCAAGTAGCAGATGTAACATGGCACAGTCTTGGGATTGAGCAGGGTTTCCTGACCACCATGGGAGACGTCAACTTCTTTGGTTCATTTCCTGCTGCTCATAGTGTTGGTGACCCTGGGGGTGACATGGTGGTGTCATTTGAAGGTGATACAAGAAAAATACCCTCAGGCATTAATGAATGGTACGTTAACTGTGTTGTTGTTAGGGATGGATTAAGGTGGCAGTTTCCTGGCCCTTTTCATATTTCATTCTTGGCTTTTTTTGTTGTAACAATTCTCTCAGAATGCTGAAAATTAAGGTTCTTAGAAAACCCAGGGTTTTTTTTTGGAAAGGGGTTGCACACCCACAGTTCCCTGCATGAGTTATATTGATTATTGCCACCACTCCCTGTTTATTACTTAACTGGATCTTCCCCATTAAGATCTCACACCAAGAAAAGAAAACACAGTTTGGCATTTGTTCAATGCAGTGCATACACACTGGATGATGCAGGACAACTGAATTGTGAAAAATGTAATACCTTCAAAGCAACAAAGGACAAAAATACAAGGACAAGAAAGCAGTTTAAAATTTGATAACATATCCCTTAACTAAAAGAGGCTTGCGTCATTCCTCACCTCTATGGGGCTTGCAAAAATTTGACATGTAGCTTACAATATATTCCAAGGTGTATTACTTTTCATGATATATAAAAAAAATTTCCACCAGGTACATTCCATCTGGAGATCTGGAAAATATTTACCTTGACTATTATGGAGAGAAGAAGATCAATAAAGATGAGATTGAACTCTGTTCTGCTCTCATGCTTCTTGGTTGGGTAGGAGAGAAGATTGCTGGAGCAAAGCTGTTTTCTATATATTCAAAGACATCACCATTTTTGATGGAGGATGTGCATTCATATTTTCAGGGTATGGGCTTAAAATGATAAATTTGATCAGTAACTTAGAGAAACATGTTTACAGCTAATTAATGCTAAATGTGTAATTTCTGATATCCATCTTCGGGTTTTACAGGTTTGAAACCACACCCTGCCTAGATTAACATTTAGGTGATAAAAGCTCTGTCAAGACCCCTTTATATTTTCCTTACTTTGTTAAATATATATATTTTTGATACCAGATGATTAGGCACCCTCTCTCTAGCCACTTAATTCAATCAACTGAATCAAGTTACTCAGGAAAAACAAAAACATATTTTCCAGGCAGTGTTTAGCCTGTGAGAGTATCCTTTTTTTTCCGTCTCTTTTTTCACATGCCAAGACGCGCTTGAAACTAGAGCCAAAAAAAAAATAAAATAAAATAATAATAATAAAATAAGTTCTCCCAGGTTAGACAATGGTTGGACCTATATATAACCAATGACCTTTGGAGACTCTTGGCAATGTGACCATATGAAGAAAATCTTTTTACCCAGTTATGTAACTAGTAAATAAATATTTATCTTTCGTGTTCAATATTGTTATTGATATTGAGGTTTAACTGATGATGTTACAGGGGGCGTGGCTGACATGGCAGCCTGGTCCATTCTTCTCTGGCACAAAACTATAGACATGTTGGAACATGGAACAGATGTGTGTGTCATCCCCAAAAGCCCGCTGTTTATTAACTGCAACAAGACTGATCATGCTACTGGTTTGAAAGCAAAACAGTCCAACAGAAAGCTAAAGAACCCTGGCACTGTAATTCTACAAGAAATCCGTAAAAAAATGAATTTATCAGATCTGAACATTAGACAGACTGAGAGAGGAAGTTATTTCTCTTTATCAGAGTCTCTCCGCGCAAAGGTGCTGAAAAAGAGGGAACTTTCAAGGGGTTGCCATGGTTCTGAAAACTGCCATCTTGAAGTAATAGTTAACGAAAACAGTGCAGATCAAGTGGGATTAACAACATCAGCAGAATATTGGTCTTCTGTGCCATATGCAAGATTAGGATGGTGGGTTGATTAATATCTTACTTTCTATGTCTTGGATGGTATGCACACTGTTATAGGCCAATTTTACATGCACTATTTTACAGTACAACTTATATCCCATGTGCTTGTCCAAGACAAACTTACCTTTTATTAAAATTGTTTTCTCTGCCCATACTGTAAGATCCTCACTCAGTCCCTCAATCCTCCTTATGCCCTTGGGTGCATAAAGCCATGACACACAGACTGCCACAACTGCCCATCTTTCACTTTCTTCCTCAGCTCTCCCTAGCCAACTCCACTTACCTGTGTCTCCTCTTCTACTGTCTGTTACCAGGTAGCAATTGTAGTTAATGGAATTAATTCTGAAAGCAGTTTAAATGGAGGTCTTCATAATACAAATCTCACTTATTTCAGGTCTCTGGCGCATGGTAATTTTAATGGCCTTAACCACTCCCTTGTGATTGGTGGGCCGGGTTATGGAACACCAGGGTACAGCCAGCATGGTCGCGTATACCTTGTGACTGGTACAACTAACAGTGGCTTACCTTGTGAGGACTTAAACTTAGATGTTTCTGCTAACATGATTCTCGATGGAATGGTGGAGAATGGTAGATTTGGAACAGCGGTGGCAGTGGTGGATTTAAATGGAGATGGAGTGGATGATCTAGCTGTCTCTGCCCCATCAACAGGTTTGTACCGTGTAGTGTTGAGCGACTTCTTAGGTTCCTTCCTTAAGCACACCCACTTTGGCTAGGCTATATATCCTGTGCCATAAGGATACAGCCTGTTGTACTGTACCTCTGGAAAGTTAATTGCATGTTATTATACCAAATATACCAGTTATATCCAACGGTAGTTTTGTGGCATTTGTAGTGGTATTCTGTCAGTATTGTCAGTTTATTGAACCATTACCATCTGAACTTTGAAACAAGTATATCTCAGCCTCAGTGTTACACCCCAACAGGTGGATTATTTCTATCAATGTTTTTGTAGACTCTCATATAGTTTCTCAAACTCATTTTCTGGTAGACAATCTCCAACTTTTATGATCAGGCAATGCCATTCCCCTAAACTGATTAGAACAGCTGTCAGAAGCCATAGGCCATGCTCCCGGGGGAGACTCCCATATACAAGGGACAAGGAGCTTGTCAGAAATTTTAAAAAGAACCCCTAAGAGGTACCAATGTCCTGTTTTGTGGGCATGGCTTGAAATTTTTTTCCATCCCTGAGGAGGTAGCAATTCTGAAACAACACATTATTTATCTCCTGTTACAGCTCAATACCCTAAAGGGTACTGAAAAAGCTCCCACTGTGGGCCTTTTGAGGCTGAGCACCCTAAGAGATATTAAACCTGCTTTTTTGACCCCTAAAAGGTATGACAAGCACCCCCCCCCCCCCGTTCTTTTTATATGGGAATCCCTCAGGCCATGCTGTCATAGCTTTCAGAATCAGAAAGACTTAAATACAAGTTCTGTTTTGCAGGTGCCAATGATCTTCAGTATACAGGTACAGTGTACCTATTTTATGGGGTGAAAGGAGAAAGACTTGGTACCAAACCAAGCCTCGCAATCCATGGCAATGGGACATATTATAACCTTGGCACATCTCTCCTGGGGGCTGATGTTGATGGCGATGGCTTTAAGGACCTCATAATAGGGTCTCCATATGCCCCAGAAGGAGGTCCTCAGAGGGGCTCTGTTGTGGTGTTTTTAGCCAAAACACAGAGAAAACCCGGGTCGGATATTTCTGTACACGATGCTGACTGGATGGCATCTGGTGAACAAAATTACAGCTGGTTTGGTTACTCAGTGACTGTTGCCAACACAAACGGAAAGATGCTTCTAGTCATTGCTGCACCAACATTCAGGTAAATGAATTTCCAACAGTGATCAACAACTGATTTCTCTTCTTGATCTTAGTACATTGTCAAGCAGAGAGGTAATGAGAATAAAGGCAAGAATCAACTTGAGGAGATTAGTTGATGAACTACAAAATTCTTAGAACTAGTTTGACAAGAATTGTATGGAAATCTCTAAAGAGAAAATAAATTTGGATCTTGGACTGGAAGGGTTATGGTCTTGCCACTAGGTCTGGTATCCAATGCATTGACTAATTATAATTCCACCATGCATCCTCTGAAAATCAGGAAGGGACAGTCAAAATTGTCATTCACACTTACAAAATGATGTGTCTGTTCATTCTTCTAAGAGTATTTTTCTGCCAGCAAGAGATAAATTATCTCTTGAAAATAAAATTTAGATTAAGAGACCTCAAAATGATTTTTAATTACAACTTCCTTACAATCTGTTTCGTGATTGCAAGAAAAACTTGAGGAAATACTGAGCAATGTGAGAATAGGCTATTTCTGAGTTGCCTTTTGCCTTTGTGTCAAAACGAGTCTTTGTTTGAAACCAATCATATGAAAATGAGTTCCACCTGCAGGTTCATTTTCATGAAAATCAAACTCATTTTCATTTGAAAGGTTTTGCATGAAGTCTCGTTTTTGAAAACAAAGACACAACTGGAGGTAACTTGAGAGTGGCCTATTAAATTGTAGATATGATATTTCATACTCAATTTAAATTTTGGCCTCATGATAAATTAAATAATTTGTAAGCTAATTATTTTATGAAACATATCTAAAGCAGGATGTACTTCATTATTGTAAATAGTCAAGTGATTGCTAATACCAGCTTTTTGCTTGATTTGTGAAGGCTTTGTGCCAATAAAGACTGCAGCTACTCCAAGGATGACATACAAAGTGTGGGAAGAATTTACTTGTTTCAGTTCGCCCTGACGGGCACACCCCAGCCCCTTACAACCATAACTGGCCACAAGACATTTATGAAATTGGGTTCCAGCCTTGCTGTGGGGAATCCTTATAATAACAGTTTTGTCAACAAAGACAATGATATGCTAGCAGTTTCTGCCACGACTCTGAGTAAGTTTCCTTTATTAGCATGTTTAGTTGTTCCTGTTAGTGATCAGAGAGTAAAGTATCAATGAGTTGAATGAGTCCATGACTCATGAGTCAAGTCAAAAATTGTTGAAAATTATTTTGCACAAAAGAAAATGATTCTATGTATGAAAAAAAAGACATTTCAATGGATCATGTGACCTCTTACGATTTTAAAATTTATATCCAGCATTGCACAATCTCGCTTTTTTCGAAGTTATGTGAGGAAAAGGAAAACACGTAGCCCTGGGGGCGAGGATCAGGGTCATAGCATATAATGAAGTTTATGAATCCCTTATAACGATGAGCTGAAACATAAGTTTGGAACATTGATGAGGTTCTTCTACTCATTATTTATGTCTGGTCTCAGCCATCTGTCCACTTACATGAAAATTTTTGCATTTACTGTGCAAAAATTAAAATGTTAAAAAACACATATCAATTTTAGTAATCATAATGTTAATTTTTTTCTTTTTCAGGTCTTGAGGGCTACCTGGATTACTTGAAAGATATGCCAGTCCAGTTCGACCAATCTGGAGCCATCTACATGATAAACCTGACAACTGTTCTTCAACATGGAAATGACATGTCCATTGAAGACATAAGTTATGCCGCCATGTTTGAAGGTGACCGTAGTTTTGCCAGATTTGGTTGGAGTTTGGCTTTAACAGATGTGAACCAGGATGGTGTCGAAGATTTGCTCTTCTCTGCACCATTTAGAACTGAAGACATCACTGAGGAGTTAAGGGGAGGTTTGTATTTAAGAATCTCATTCTAGGGGTAGGGCAGTGTCTGTCCTAGGATTTTCATAATTTTTAGTCCATCATCATCAATTCTTGTCACACCATGAGGTGCATAAGGTCCTCATCTTAGTCCAGCCAAACGTTTTTTAAGTTCTTGTTCCTGATGAACTAACAATATAATATTGTTACTGAATTAGATAGATGTGCAATGCACGCAGAAACTTATGATTTTGTTTTGGTGTCTACATGTACTTCCTTTCGGCATGTAATGCTAGGTATCTGTACATTGTTATGTGCCCTTTTGTTTCAACTCTGACTTATAAGTAACAGTGAAACTTGGCAGAAATATTCATGTTTCACTGTTAATAAAAGTAAAGTTTACAAAATTATTATATTTTTCTTACTTTGTTTCTTAGCTGAGGAAGGTGAGTTGTACGTGTTCTATGGGGGAAGTTCCTTTCCATCTGGAAATGCCACAAGAGGATGTCAGAAAATTGATCCATGTCCTGGAGAAAAGGTAATTAAAAAAAGTAAATTTAAAGAAATAATAGACGACTAATTAGATTATGAGCTCGAGATTTCTATTGCGTGATCATTATAGTTGATGAGGGCGCAGCCCAAGTCAACTATCGTGCATAGAAATTGAGAGTGAATAATCAGTAATATTACTGTTTTAGTATAAATCTACTTGTCGTTCAAAACTTTATCTAAATCCTCTTCACAGGCACTTCGAAAATGCAAAGAATAGGCCATTATTTTGATAACAACCACACACTCAGTCAGGCTACTCACTATCTACAACAGAATAGATAGTGAGTGGCGTGGCCAATGAGCAAATGACATTTGTGATACAATGCTAGTAGATTTATATTTGTCTAATACTTGGTAATGACACGTACAAATAAGAATCTACAATAATATTTTGAGTTAAATATTTCTTCTCACAGGCATCTTTCACGGTAAAAAGCCCTGAGGTAGGTTTTGCATTTTTGTTCTTCTCCTATTAATGTAAACATGATCAACCATTATGCCCAATGTTAATGTCACATACTGTAAACTTCAGAAAATAAACTTCGCTTAGTGTCAGATTTAAGTCAGAGGCCTTCTGCTAACTAATGAGTTCCACAGGGATAATTTTACTAGTAGATAGATACATGTATAGGCAAATCTTTGCTGACGTCATTGTTTACATTTAATTTCCTCATTAACATTTGACTTTGTGCATAAAAGGCATCATGCTAGACACAATTTTACTAGAAAAACTTAAAGAGCTCGTGAAACTTAGTAAGTGGTAAAATTTTTGGCTCTCAGGTGTAACATTCCTTGGGACAGTTAATTCTGCTGTGCCCTTTCAATATTCAGTATTAATCTATTTGTAGCTCGATCAGAAACTGTATCGCTTATGGTAATGAGGCAAATATTGTAAACAAAGATTCTCCTATAGCCTTTATTTTAAAACAATAAGAATTGAAGTTGAGAAGCTTGTGGGGTCATTTGCACAAAAACTATTAAACTATAACTAGAAAAATTTACAAATTGTAAAAATCTAAAATCAAAATTAAACAAACTCTTTAAATCTAAAACTACACGTGGATGGATGTGGGGTGGGGTTGGGGGATTATATTGTGCTTCATCATCTGCTGTGACTGAGAAGATCAAAAAACTCATGAGTTAAAAGAGTTGTTAAAAAATCAATAACTTAACTGCTTAGTCTCTGTAACAGTTCGAATGCAGGAGAGGTCCCACTTGGGTGCATGGGTAGGGGTGCTGCTCTTTGTCATCCACTGTGATTGATTAGATAAGAAGCTTACTACCATAGTTTAAAGAGTTGTTAAAAGTCAACTAACTGATAAATGTTTGTAACATTTTATACGCAGGAGAGGTCCCGCTTGGGAGCAGTATTTCTCAATGTGCCATCAAGGGGTTCGTCAGCTGTAAACTTGGTTGTTTCATCTCCTCGTAGTTCTTACAAAGCTTTCCACTCTGGTTCTGTTCACGTGCTACAGATACCCACACAACTGACATCTGCCTAATCTCGAAAGTTATAGAAACTTTTATTAAAAATAATAATAGTTTATTAATAACAATACAATCAAACCAGTCTCCTTACAGAGCCATAAATTTACAGTTACCTCTGTATTACAGACAGTCAGCAAAAACAGAATTCATATTGTAATACTACCCTCCATAATATGTCTACCTCCATAATAAGGACACTCACATCTGCCCTTTGGTGTCTCTATTAAAGAGGTTTGACCGTAGCATTTTTTTATGGCACCAATTTACTAGTTACCCATAACATTTTTATTACAATATTCAAAGATAATAACAAGCAATAGAAAACAAACCATTATTGATTTATGGCTCCTCTGATAGCTAAATATATTTTTCTCCAGGTCAAAGAGAAAGGATACTGCTACTTAGAGAAACTGCATATTAATATATTTGTTGTTTACTTACCAAGTATGCAGTATTTATTCATTATTATATGGCTTGTGTTAGGAACTGGTATAACACATGTTCCGATTGGCTAATTCTAGGGCATTATTCTCCTGCAATGCCAACAGGCTGATTAGGGGCCTGCAAAAACAAAGCAAAAAGCCAGATAATAAACAACTTATTAGTTACCTCGCACATTCAGTCTTTATGGGAAAATCTCAAACCTCTAGTTGCCATATCTATCTTGGTATCCCTCGGTCAATACCGCAAAGGCTCAGTTTGAGATTTTCCTGTAAAGACCTCACTCTTGGTAAATAAGTAGTTAATATTTAGCATACATGTACTGTAGTTAATCCTGAAAGTAAAGGGTGATGCAGCATAAATTTCTGAATATTAAATATATCTTGGTTTTAGATGTATTGTTTTCCCAAAACTTGTGATCTGAGAAGCTTGTTAAAGCAAAACCAATGACCCTTTGTACATTCAGGATTCCATGGTACATGTAGTCCATTTAGCTGTCCAAAAATGCATCATTTGTATGAGTCAAGTACATGTACTGTAACATACCATAAGAAACTTCAAACCAAATTTTTTAAGCTGACCCCATCCAATGCATTGTTGGCAAAACAATTTTTTAAATGTGCAAACTACACTGTCTTATTTTTTATAAAATTTTCTACAAAATATTATTATTAGAATTTGTATCATTACTTTTGTATTAATTACATTATAATTACATAATTATTAATGAGTGATTTCTTTGAAATCGATTTTGCAATAAAAACTAACAACAAAAAGTCATGACGTTTTGACCTCTACGAGGTCATTTTCAAGTGCAAATAAAAATATATAAAATTAGTATAAATACGTTTCTTACAATAAAAATACTTAAAAATGTCACGAACTGTAGAATTATGCAATAAAATAATTATGTAAGATAAGTGATAAGAGTATTTGCAAAGTTAAAAAGGGAACCTAAAACAATGAGACAATAAAGCAATACTTCTAAGCTCAAAGAACTGATCTAAACATTCAAATAATTTAGCATGAATTGAATTGCATTGTTTGTTCAGTGTTGGTTTTAGTTAAATAGATAATATTTTATCATTAAAATTGAAAAAATGTATATTTTCAAGTTGTTCTTCAAATGAGGCAACAAATCAGCAAATTATACAACTGTTTTCTTCTTGGTGAAATAAACATGTGTTGCTTCCTTACTGCACCAATAACATAATTTTATGCATCACCTACATTATTTTTTGCAAGGTGCTGATGTATCACTTCTAGTTTCCCAGCAAAATATCTAGTGTCCTAATGCCTGCAAGATAGCCAAAACAGCATTTAAATTATTTACAATATTATTAGTACCCATTCCAGTTCCCCTCCTAATTTTAACCCCTGTCGCATCAACTTACAAATGCATGAAGAGGACAATACCTCATTGTGGATAAAAGCATAACTCTCATGCCATATTTGTGTGCCTGTAGTGTTGGCTTGGATCAAGGTCTTTGTTCTTGTACCCAGATTTCCCAGTGTTGACAAGAGTGGAATCTGGGTAAAACATTGTTTATGTTAATGCAAGTGGTTTAACTATACCAAAACTATGCTCTACCAAAGCATCTCAGATCTGATATCAGCCATCTCCTGGACTCGCCCAGCCCTGAAGACATGTAGGGTTCAGTAGCAGTCATCCCTATCTATTTGCAAGACAAACCAGTGTTGTAAGCAAAAGAAGCATTAATCACCATCCCTGCTGGATACATGGGTGTTGGTGAATCAGGGTGAGATCACTTGTAACTGCCTAACACAGAGGAAAAGAGATATCAGATAATCAACAACAAACCATTTTCTTTCGAAGAAATTTGCCAAAACTAATTTGTGAGCTAAGTAAAGTATCTACTAAGTTACCGGTTTGCTGTGCTTTTGAACTGTTCAAGCTCTGTGCAAACTTATCATTTTTACAGACCCTAACCAAAAAAGAACACCTGAAAAAACTATTGGTGACCTCTCATGTCTGGTTGATTACTGGTCACGGATGGCTTCTTTGAAATGAGGTAAAGGTTGACAATGCTTACCTCCACCCACCATTTGGTCAGCCTACCCTCCACAGTTTGCCGATACCTTAGGCTCAATTTCTGCCGCTCACTCGAGTCCGGTCTGTGTTCTTCCTTGAGATCGCGGCAGAGTTTGGGGGTGGGGGAGAATGCAGGTTCCTTTCCCAAACAGCGGCTGGTGATTCAGCCAACTGATACCTTTTTGATTAATATGCTTGTGGGTGGAGAGGGGCATTGTGAGATTTAAGTGTTTGGCCCAACAACACATCACAATCTGGGGTGGATCTAGGGGGGTTTGGGTCAAACCCCCTAAATTAAAAAAAAGTACGAGACATTATAACACGCTAACATAGGTATCAGAATGCCAGAAATCCCATTTCTGAGGACCCCCATAGGGGACTGCCTATCCTAAACCCCCCTCTCTACAGGGACAGGTCCAGGATTTTTCTTAGGAGGGGTGCACTACTAAGGAATGGCATACCTGAATTTGTTTTTTTTTTTTGGGGGGGGGGGGCAGAATACCAGTTGTATATTAAAAAGCCGCATGTCATCTCAGGGGGGACAGGGTGCACACCCCCTGCACCCTCCCCCTAGATCTGCCCCTTCTCTAAAATCGTGTATCCGCCCCAGACAATGGCCAGTACTCAAAAGCCCAGCTGCTCAATCCACAGTCCAATGTACTATCACTGGAGTCACCATGCTTTTCACACACTTCAGCCATGTCAAAGCCTTGTTTTAATCACACAATCTGTACTACTTTAATCAATATTCAGTGTTGTCTTATGTTCGGTTCCACTTTTACTTCAATCTAAGTTGAATTTTCACTCAACTAAAAATATACACGAATGCTCAAAGAATATCTGACAAACAAGCCTTAAAATATTCACTTGTTAATAATTTAACTGCAATATACAGCTCACTCCTTAAAATAATGTACAATATAAAATTATACTTGTTTAAGCTATTTTTTTTTATAAAAACTCTTATTTTTCACTTTATTATACAGTTAACAATCATGAATCGCTGAACACATAATTCTACCAAAAATACCCCACAGCTACAGGACTTTGTTTAGAAGCCAGCACCTTCTTAAGGGTTGAAAACCACAAAAAGAATTTTAGTTGTACAATGAAATGGCTAGCTTCCTTGTACTTATCTTTCACAAGGAAACAACACAACCACTATTGAACTGTAACACGTCAAAAACACACCATATGGGCAAGAAAAGACATCACCTCAAGACCTTTTACCAAACAAACTGTATTAGAGACTTGCATGTTTAGATCCTTTTCTTTACTACACTTAATTTTCACTTTGATGCATGTATTGTACCTTAAGTTAATTCAGAATAGAAAAATAAAATAGTATTCCAATTTCAATATGTTCAAATTAACACGATGCAGTCAGGCTTAGGGGACTTAAAGTGAACAAAACAGTGACGTTGAGAAATGAATATATAATTTCTTTTGTTTTAGCCTTCTAAACCTCACTGCACAATGTTAGAATTAAAACATATTGAAATTAGCCCATCAGGAAGAACTTGAAGCAAATCGGGATAATGCTGAAGTTCGACTGGCACACTGTATCTTACAGGATACAAGAACTAAGAAAGCTCTGAATTTGCCTTGAAGAAACTCGTTAATCAAGACTAGGGCATGTTGTAAGTTTAACTTATGGTTGTTGGCAATTTCGTTAACACTCCTTAAAAGTTAATAAAGGAAACTGAGTTTGAAAAGTTTGCACCTCAAATGAGTAACTGGTAAGTCAAATTTCCTATTTTCTGGAAAAGCAAGATAAATATTACACGTACACCAGTCAAGCCTGAGAAGACAGATGTACAATTTTCATAAGAGAGCCATCTGAGATTCAACTGAAAATCCATGCATTGGCAGTGGTTGTTCATAAACTGGAAAAACTATTAAATCAAAGCCAGAAGAGAGAACTGAAATACTGGGAATGTTTCAGTTTGAATCTCTGTCTCTCTCTATGAAATGACCAGAGGCATACTTCTCTAGCTAGTTACAGTAACAAGAACTTGAGAGTAGAAGGTACAAGATTTGATTTAAAAAACCACAAAGATGCGAAGACAACATATTCTGGAGGTCAGTTCACTAAACCTCTGGAAACTGCTGTTGACTCTAATGGTATTGTGTTTACTCCCACCAGACTGTCTTGAACACCAGCAATACTAACACTTGAGGGCGGCAAGTGATGCGGAGAACTTACAAGGGTACTCTCTCCACTCCCCATAGAACCATTTTGAACCATGGTTGGTAACGGCGAATTCTGCATTGATGGGCTTCCCTGCTGAATGTTACTGTACATGGGAGATAAATTGCTGACGGAAACAGTTTCAACTTGCGACGAAACACTTGATGCAATCATTGAGGGATGTGTTGTTACAGCTGACGAACTCTCTGATGCTGACACGGTACTGATATGGCTTGCTGATGGAGGTAATGTTACAACCACCATTGTGGTTGGTGTGCCTGGTTGTTGTTGCAAAGTGACAGTTCCCGGGATAACTGTGGTCCCTTGCACATTAGGTATTGTTATAGTAGTTGGTAATGCCACTCCTGGCGGCACAGTGACTGTCGCACCATGAGGTACTGCCTGCATTTGGACGGCTCCCTGCATCATGGCCGCCTGGACAGTCACTGGTGCTGGTGCTATTGGAATGGTGTTGAACTGACTGGGAACAAGATTGTCAGGCCAAAATCTCTGCGCTGGTCTACTTTGGATTTTTGACTTTTTAGCTTTCGGTCCTTCAGGATTGCTGGCATCCAACATGGGTTGTAAAATACGACGTCTTGCATTGATAAACCTAGACACATATCACCACAAGTCAGTCACACTGAGATAACATATCTTTAAACTAAATTAACTTTTGATTCATGCCTTAGCAAGTATCTTCAACTTACAATATACATGGGAAGTTTGGAGAGCAGAGAAGAAGCATAAGGTTTTTCTCATAACATGAACATGCATATGCATCATTCAATTATGAAGCATGCTTATGTATTTATACTGACTCTGATAGTGCCGCTTTGCCAGATGTTATAAAATGACCTTTCATATGCACAAAATAAAAAAGTGTAGATGAATAGATGAACTGATGAATTGAGAATAGGCAACAGAAACAACAGAAATTCTTGAGAAATTGACAAAAATCAAACTTGCTGTAGCAGTGACATGCTTACCAAAATATTTGGATTTAAAAAGTAGCTGAAATAAACATGCACAGGCATTAGTTTTGTAAGGAAACTGACGTTTATTGAACATTCATTTATCTCTTGCCAGTGCTACACAGTATACTTTGACCCCTTTCAACATTTAAAAGGATTATAATACACAGCTTACCAATTGTTGACTTGGAGTATCGTCAAGTTTGTCTGTGCAGCGATGGTTCTCTTCTCATCCTCGGTCGGGTAAGGGTGCTAGTTAAGAACAGAACAAAATAAATCCGTTTTCTTAAGTGAATAAGACAATAGATCACAGTCAAGGAGTACATGGTTTTCAAGTCACAAAATTTCAACATGAGAATTGTTACTAATAATTAGTAAAAATTCATGCCACATGTGTTGTGAGGTTCCATCTAGAGATGTCTAAATCATGGAGTGTCCATATCACTGTGTCCACAACAAGAGGTTAATTAACTATTCTAGAGGTGTCCATAAGGAGAGATTAGACTGTCGTGAGGTTCAGAAAGACAACATTATTGCAACAACTCACCACAAGATGCTGAAAAAGCCATGTCTTCATGATATTTGTTGCCTGCTTTGGTAAAACCCCTCTTCTTGTTCGCTTCTTGTCAGTTACTTCTGTTGGAGAATCCAATGCAGGGAGCGGAACACTAGACGGAACAGTGATTTCAGTTGGAGATTCATCTCCCGAGGAGTGTGTCTGTGGTCTGGGTGGTGTCACAGTCTCGATCGCTGGTGTACTCACATATGTCACACTTGCCGGCACTGTAGAGTATGTCATGGTTGCCGGTACTGTGCTGCTGGTATAAGTCACACTAGTTGCCACAGCTGGTTGTTGGGGTACCTGTGCTATGACAATCTGCTGCCCAGGTGCTACTCCCTGGGGAACGTATGTCACTGTTGCAACCTGCTGTTGTATTGGAGAGGCAATGACACTCGCACTTGGAGTTGCATTTGCCACAGTACATGGTGTCACAGCTGGTGCAGCATAGTAAGTAATTTGTTGCTGTGGAATGAAAGTCGGCTGTTGTGCCTGGATTGGTGTTGTTGGTTGCTGTTGTTGTACATTTGAGTTTATTACATTTACTGCAGGAGAGTAAGCTGTCTGAAGAGGGCTACGTAGTAAGTTTTCACTCTGCATTTTCCCTTTGAGACAAGCTATGTACCGCTGGCAAAAATCTTTGCATAGTTCATTGACTTTTTCAAGTTCAAGGAGGTGAATTCTGAGGACTTGAATAGCTTTCACCATCTGTTGATAAAAAGATAATGGTAAAAAATGAATTCTGCTGAAAACACTCAATAAAATTGTTTGTCTCTATAGAAAAAAATAATAAAAATTTCATTGCCAATCACTCTCCCTTTCAAATGGTAATTTAAATTTTAACAAAATAAAGTCAATGGGTCTTTGAAAGCCATGAATTATACACAAATATATCAACCTTACAGTAATGTACGTCAAAGAGCAGGTGCTAGACAATAATATTGACAAGTTTGCTGCAATATTATAACAGCAAATTCACATTAACGAAAGTAACTTAGACCTCGTTCAATATATACATTTGCATATGCAAATCACATTTTTATTGAATTTGCTACTCTTTGTGAAATAAATGTTAGACCAGAATTTCACTATATAAACTTAATACAGTTTGCTTTTTGGGATAGAGATAATACATTTTAAAAAAATCTACCAGCGGTTAAGGAACCACAAAAATCAATTTCGCCACAAGTGAATTTTTACCAAGTGAAAATCACAAAAATACTCAGCTACAGAAAGCATTTTCATCCAAATAAAATCGTAAAAAAATGGCTCAAACCTACACTTACAAAGGAGGCCTCTAACATCCATAATTAGACTAAAGTTAGCCATTATAAGGAAGATAACCTAATATTTAAGGTGGTGTGCGAAAAACTACATTTCCAAAATAAGATCAAATTCATCAATTTGGCGACGAGAATTCGACTTCAGGCGCCATTTTAAGCTCAACTTAAGCTGGATTAAAACTTATCCCAGCCATCGCCAAAGCAGAAAACATTATCCGTGGTACCTGCACAAGAACACAGGAGAAGTGCGTGTTTTCAATAAAATAAGTATTCCACCCGCGGTTCTCTAGACATAAAAACATGGCGGGCAGTGAAAACAATCGAGAAAAAGATCGGCTTGGAGCTCAGAGACAACACCAAGCTTTGACCAGCAAAGCAAAAACAACGAATTCGTTGATTACAAAATTTGTATCGATTTACGACTGAACGTTTTAATCCGTCAAAATATCTCTTTCTACTTTTGATAGTGTTTGTCACGAGTGACCTAAAAGTTTTAGGGGGTTTAGCATGTTTTGAATTTGTCCACCCACGTCAAGGAATAACTCATGATTCTAAAGACTCGAACAAGACGAACTAAAAAATATTCTTCTCACCAAGTTGTCAAGGTCTCGATCGTCGGTGTAAAAGGGTTTTCCTTCCCTGTTCATCTGTAAAATACCATTCTTGATCTCGTTGTCAAAAGCGTTAGCGGGAGAGCAATCGCATGTCTGTGTAGATTGCTCGCACTTTTCGAACAGCTTAGCAAGAAGAGGCAACAAGGGATGTCGATAAATGGCTTGCTTTTCTGCCTCCATGTTTGTGATCTGTTGCATATCGACCGCTTGTACGGCTAACTGGGATTCTTCATAAGATGGAGGTGGCATCTTTTCAGGTTGTGTCTGTTGTAAAGATATGGTTCCGTAATGAGTTGAACCAGCAATGTTTTGTTGGGCTTGAAGCATGTGACTTGGAGCCACTCGATTCGCAAGCCCTTCCATTCGATGGCTGCCTCTACGAAAAGAGAAAACACAAAGTTATATGCGGAAGGCATGTTGAGCGTTCGTTCCCGGCAGGAAGACCAAATGAAATGATAATCGTTCCAGTGTTAATGTGTTTGTATGGGAGGTTGAAAGGACTTACAATTGGTCACTATTAAAAAGAAATGCACGAGGCGATGGAACAGCGACGGTGTCACTCACTCATCAACGTCAAAAACTCTTTTTGGCGCGGCCTTGCCTTGCCTGATTGACAGCGCCAACCGACAAATTTTTACATAATTAGTATTGTCTTCATGCTAATATATACCCGTCGCTCACGGGGGAATAATTCTGAGTGAATAATTAATGATTCTTTTCATGCTCCGATCAGTTTTCGTGTCTTTGAGGCTAATCAGCTGCAAAAACAACATCGTTGTTTATCGTCAAATTTATTGCCGCAGGCGCGCTTCGCAGCAAAACTTAAGCAGACAGTAAATTTTTATTTCCTCTCTTGTTTTGTTTCTTTTCACTCTCACACTCAAGTCAAAAATCATGTTTCTTTTGAAACCCTGCGAGCGGTTTTGCTAATTGTGGGAGGTTCTTGCCAAGTGTTTTGACAACAAAAGGTCCGAGAACGGGTGGCTTCACAGATATGCGGCCAGTATATTGTGGGCGTGATGTATCGGCATTCAAAAACATTTCTACAGGTCAGTATGTCTATCACCACCCCTCACCAAACTACGTACCTACCCCTCCCCTACTAGTCCTGTTCTGACACCTGCTCCTCCTGGCTCAAAACTGAGAGATGAAAAAATCAAGTGAAATAAATACTATTGATTTCCTATTTCTTTCTGGCGAGAAACAAAAATTTCAGAGAGGCACCAGAACCCCGAAAAGAAAAAAGAAAAGAAAAAACAGCTAACTTGTTTTCATACTTCACTACTAAACTTCGAGTTTAAATAATTGAACAAAATCACCTAGTTATATGCCTGCCCACAACATTGACATGACCATTGTATTAGACCTTGATAATTTCGTAATTTGCAGCCATCAATAATAAGGTGCAAGTATGTCCTAGCACATGATTTACGCCTTATGTTTCATGAATAACTATTTTCGTCCCGGATTTTCATCCTTCTGCGAAACGTTTTACAAGATGAAAGGGAATCCTGTGACTGCCAGCGAAACTGCCATACTCCACCCTGGAGAGTTTGACAACCAGTCAATTCCATCTCTTCGGGACGTGCGTGTTTCGCCATGGACAATAACATTGACGCCATTTTCGCCACGGATAATAAACATGACACAAATTGTCAGTTTTGGAAAAGCTATGATTGACATGCTCTCTCGAAAATTGTTTGGAATGAAATCATTTGTCAAAGTTTTTTAGATAATGAAAGAGTGACAGCCGACTGATATACTCAATACAAAGTATGTCTGGAGTAAACAATTAATCACTCTTTGGAGTTTGGTGAAAACCAGTGGAGCGAGACTGGGCAGAGACGCGAAAAATAACGAAAAGCGTAACGGGCTTTGCCGAGACCTAACCAATACCGCTACTTCAGTGGGCTATACCATACCCGTAAGACTGAAATGGAGTGGAATTGAGAAATTATTCAGTTCTTTTCAAGCTTACGAGAATAACAACGGTATTACTATCCTTGTTTTATTGCTCCCTATGTACATTAAAATACGTCTTTAAAAAAATAATATAATAACATACATCGGTTGCATCGCGAAGAAAGGATAAAAATAATTTAATTACAACCTTCTAAACGTATATATTTACAACCCTATTTTGATAGACATGTTTCCGCGGGAAACTCTCAGAGAGATCATGCAGTGACTTTCAAAACAAAGACACTTCATTTGTCTGCACTCAGATACCAGCATGGAATTCATAGGATTCCATTGTCAGTTCTGTTTGGAACTTTGTTTGCGCAGTGGATGAAACTTTAACAGCTATTTGTTTCTTTTTCATTTTTCGAAGAAACTTTGTGAAGTAAATAACAGACTGACACGTCTTCAGCTGACCGACAGACTAACATAGACAGACAGATTTTTAGGCTAACGGACTGACTGACTGACACAGACCTTAAGACTGACTGTCTGACTGACTGACGGACGGATGGACAAACGAATGGACGGATGTACGGACAAACGGGCGGGTGGACGGACGGACAGATTGATGACTGATTGCCTGGCTGACTGACTGACTCACGGACGGATGGAAAGACCCCGGGGAAAGACGGAATGACTGACTAAAATGACTCCGCTTACAAACAAATGAGCTACACTTGAAGGTCCAAGAATACTAAAGATCGAACATGCTTCTTTGTTTTTCGCGTTCTAGCAGCTCTTGGATGTCTTCATCTAGATGTCCTGTCAGTTCTTCCAATACAACATCCAGTGCCTAAAAGAAAAATGCAAAGGCTTGTTTAAACTGCCGTTGTGTCAACGTATTTACAGAAACCGCACGATTTGATGGGATCACATATCAACTGGAGAGAAAAGACTCTATGAAAGTTCGTACAGGACCAGACTAGCCCATGAAATCTGTGGCTGAAATCTTGTACTCACCACATCACAGAACACGTCTTGGTGAAACTCTCTCACAGCCGAGTTACTCTGCGTTGCTTCTTGCTCATCATTCACCGCTAAATACTGCTGAGTCAGTAATCCACAAATCATGCCTGTGCGAAGACATGGAGTTGTAATATAGTCAGTTCGGTATCAATTTGAGGATATACACAGGCTAAAACACACGTTAGATGTAAGGAAACTTCTTAGTAGCTTATGATTATTTTATGTTAAAATAAAAGACAGTTCTTTTCGTGTCGAAACACGAGGTTCCCAACGACGATCTTGTAACAGCAAGGACTCGTGACCTAACCGGAAGCACCATCCAAGCAAGGCATGCATCGAAAACAACTTTTATAAAGGACAGATGAATTTTACTCGTGTGTCTCACGATTGAGACAGTGATAGCGACACGTAAACAGTCGACCTCGTCGCCTGATGAAGACTAGCAGTATAGCAGTCGAAACGACGCGATCTATATCTCAAAGTGACTCTATCGTGAGACAAACGAGTAAAATTCATCTGTCCTATCTTACACCACGATGATTAATAGACACATCTTTAATGACAACTTTTATTAAGTCTAAGGCAATGCCAAAAAACAAATTCTCTGTAATTTTCTGATTACGGTCAGATCGTTCCATGATTAGATCGTTCCAAGTCAGATCGTGCCACAAAAAATTCAGATCGTTCCACTTATTGAAAGTCGAGAAAACATTCTTACTGGATGAAAGTGTAACCAAAACCGTCTTCTTCCCTAACTGAATTCAAACAGTTAGAGGACCTGACGTGGTGCAAAATAGATTGTCTGTAATTTTTCTGAGGAACAGGCAAATTTATGAGGCAGTGGTTAGGTCTGTTTAACGGACAAAGAGTTGGCAAACTGGGCATTTACGTTTGACCGTGGTGAGACCATGCTACAAAAGGCAGAACCGATCAGAACAAAGCAGTACTGAACCGGGAAACCAGCCTGCAGATGGTTAACTTACCAGCGCCGAGCGCACCGCAGACATTCAACCGGTACCAAGTGCGGTAAAACACTCGACCAGTGGCCAGTGTCTAGTGTAGGAAACAAACGGGAGAAAAACAGGCAAAAGTGCCAAGCGCGGGAAAAACAATGCAACCCGTGGCAAGCGAGGGAAAACGCATGGTTCGTATTGGTTTTGCTCTTAATTTTTGCTCCTCAGAATAGCCAGTTTTCCCTAAGTTAACAGATTTTGCTGAACGAGTCTTCTTTCTTTACAACTAGACCTTAACAAACAGAAATCCAGAGCACAAACAACTGCTTCGAAAAATCAATCATCCCAATTAAAAACCACTTTTTTTGTTGACTTACCATCTAATGACTGGTCTGTGAAATCTCTAAAGTACAATGAGAGATTATCTCCCGCCAACTGACCCAAAAGATGCTGCAGGCACAATGCATCAAGCATGTGATCCTCAGCATAAGTAGAAACCTAGCGAGAGAACAGGCACGTAAATGCAGTGAGCGGATTTGGGGAAAAAATTTCGGACACTACGATGAAACATAACTAAAGTAAATTTACGCCTACAAAACACGGATAACAGTGAAACAACAACTGTGAAAATGATAGGTTTACTGCACCCTTAAGGTGTTAGAGATTTACCGAGGAAAAAATAGCACAAATTTTATCTAGCCGTTACGTGTCTCAAGCAGCGTCTCAACTAAAATTTGCCTAATAAAGGAAACTAAGAGCTTTGGAGTTACTTCAAAATTTTATACTGTACTGTTAATATTTCGGACACTTAAAAATTTCCGGCGGTTTTATTTTCGGACACTATTTCGGAAATTAAAATCGTCTGCAATTTTTCGTGAGTGATGAACCATATCCTCGCGCGTCAAACTCGCGCCTTATTGCACTCGCGCGTCAAACACGCTCATGTGAACCCCTCATGTAAAAAAATAACAGAAAGACGATCAGTTTACGGCAAGTATTTGTCATGACTCTAGAGAGTTCCTCTGAAACGTACCTTTTTAACTTGCTTATCTCTGTCAACGTCCACTACATCACGCCAAGCTTCGATGATAACTGGCCTCAACTGAGGTTCCATGACCTCATCAATGATGTCATCGATTACCACGTCAAATTGGAAACCATGCATGGCTTCAGTCACCTAAAAAAAAATAATAATATAACCTTTATTTACCCTCGGCAATGTTTATAGCACAAGTGCTAGTGGGGCCGAGCAAACTACTGAAACAAATAATTCAAATTGAACATAACATTGTTAAGAATCCCAACTGGCCGGAGGCAAACCAGTTGGTTATTTACAAGCGTAGCCGAGGATTTGATCTTGGGGCTACCGAGAAACAAATTCAGGTAGTGGTCAGAGCGGGACTCGAAAGCGGGACCGCTGGATTGCGAGTCCGACACGCTGACCACTCGGCCACACTGCCTCCGACCTGTGGTAGGTATAGAGACTTATGGTATCAGCAAGCAGTCTACAGCACAGACGTCTGTCAGCAAGGGTTCGCTAACGTTACCAGTTTAATTTGGATTAGTTACAGTGGTACAAACGCAATTGCTTCATAAATTGACGAAGGATACACTCTTCTGACTCACTTACAACACAAGAAATCCCAGCCTTGTGGAGTTGTCATGTAATCGGCGCAGATCACGTGGGTGACCAATTACAGGTATCCAATTTCATCTTTTTGAGGCCGGATACTTATACCATTCCCATGTTAATTAATTGAGTTTTAATGGCTTCCTTCTCAATGTTCCCTACAGGTTTTACAACTTATGGAAAACATTGCTGACTTTTTTGCTTCAAAGAAGAAGCTCAAAATTGTTGTTAATGCGGGTAATTAGTATTGGACAGAGAGGAGTAAAATACAGGAAATAATCATCCTCATAGTTTCAAATCAGCCTCACACTGCACTTGTTAGATTTTGAAATTACTTGCACAATTATTCCCTGAATTGTATTCCTATCAGTCTAATGATCAATAAGATTATGAGCTTGAGATTTCTATCGCCTGATAGAAATTGAGGACAAATAATCTAATTGTTTTAGTATAAATCTACTAGTCGTTCAAAACTTTATTGAAATCTACTTTGAAAACGCCAAGAAGCGGCCGTCATTTTGTTAACAAGGGCACACTGCTACACTACTCACTATCTAACACAGAATAGATGGTGGGTAGCGTAGCCAATCAGAGAACGGCATTCGTGATAGAACACTAGTTGATTTATACTAATTACTCTTGGTATAAATCTACTAGCGTTCTATCTATTCTTTGTTAAATAGTGAGTAACATGGCAGTGTGTGCTTGTTAACAAAATGACGGCAGCTTCTTGACATTTTCTAAGTGTCTGTGAAGAGGATTTAGATAAAGTTTTGAAGGACTTGTAGACTTATACTAATTAATTAGATTGTTCGCTCTTGATTTGCATGCGTGATAGTTGTAACACGATAGAAATCTTGAGGTCATAATCTAATTACTTATTAGTAATAATGGATTACCTGCACTTGGAAAATAAATAAATGTATATAGTAAGACACTATCACTTATGATGGCAATTGCAAGTCACCTCTGAAGCATAAACACTACAAAGAAATTCCCTAACCACTCTTGGAAGCATGGGCTGAATTGTCTCCAAAATTAAGTCCTCCAACCAGTCTCCAGATTTGATGACAGCCATGTGACCTACCACTACCTCATCTACTGCAGAACGCACAAGTTGAACTGTAGATTCCTTCACAACTTCATTTATGATATTGTCACACACTTTAACAAGAGGATCTCTTCTAGACAAAGAACTGCATGAGAAAAAAACAGTTATAACAAAGTGTATTATCGTTTGTCTCACGATGTAGTCACTTGAGATGTAGATCGCTACAAAAAAAAAATCATTAATTTAAATTAGTATAAATCTTCTAGCATTCTATCTTGAATGCTATTCTCTGATTGCCTACACTACTCACTATCTATTCTGTTGTAGATAGTGACTGGTGTAGCAGTGTGCACTGCGGGTTGCCTCTTTGCATTTTCAAAGTGTTTTTAAGAGGATTTAGATTAATTTTTGGAATGACTACTAGATTTATACTGAAACAATATTACTCACTATTTGCTCTTGATTTCTATGATTTCAGGCTGCACTCTTGTTAACTATCATGCAATAAAAATCGCGAGCTCATATTCTAATCATTAAATAACTGCCGATGCAATGTGAACTATTTCATATCAGACAGGTGTGTTGATTGCTTGACTAAAAAAGTCTCTCATTTTTCAAGGGTTAGTCAAGTGATTGAGCAGGTGAGTGTGTGTGCAAAAATCGCTTCACAAAAGGATGCACACCACACAGAGGTTAAAAAAATCTGCCCCAAAACGTTGCATCTCCTCCTTCTAGGTGAGTTTTGCATATAATATCACCTTGCACAAGGAAATGCAACACACAGGGGTAAAGATTCAATAATAAAGTTCTCGGGCTTAATGCATAACATTTCCTCATGGATGGTGATTTTTACATGCATTTGTTTGTTCACCCACTTGACTATCCCTAACAAAAATAAGAGACTTTTGTCATAGTCTAACTGATTCTTGTGAAAATAATATTAAAAAATTAAAATAACAATTATTATTTATTTTTTAATTATCCATTATTATTACCTCAGGCACTCACCTTCCCCCTTGAGAATAAAACACTCCCATAGCAATTTCATGTATAAAAGCAGTAACATCTTGATGAACGATTTCTCTGCAAACTCGCTCACTCACTTTGTATCTTGGATCTCCAATTGACTGTCATTTAAAAAAGAAAAAAAAATCATACTAACAAATAAATAAGTTATAATGAAATTGCAGAGAGAGAATAGACAGCAGTATTTCCAGATTTCCAATAGAAAACTCTTGATGCCTACAAATACCTTGGAAAAAATATAGAACACATGCAAGGAGTGTTTTCAGATATATATATTTATAACTAACTATCTAACTAACTATATATATCTAAAGAGCCGATTTTTTAGTAAGGTGGATAAAACCAGGGAAAGAAATTAGGAAAGTATGTGTCATTATGCTCACCAAGAACTTTTGACCAGAGAAAACATCAATTAAGATATCTGGAATAATTTCTTCTGTAAGAAAGCTGTCAATCAGTCCTTCTATAAATCTTCTAGAATATTTCTTGTTACACATGTAGTGCCAGAGTGCAAACTGAGGGCCCTGTTAAATTGAAAAAAGAATGTACATGATAAATTAATTATGTTTCCACACTCTGCCAAGATCAGAGCTATGTCATTTCTCTCACTATATGGCTGTAAATAATGCAGGCTGTAACTAATGTGAGCCATTTGAGGGAGAGAAATCGCATAGCATTTTATGGTTGGGGATTGGTAAACCCAAGATTTTGCAGAACAGCAACACCTCTATCTTTTCGATGAGCCAGAAACTTTCTTAGCCCTACAGATAGAATGAAAACTCTGAGACAGTGTCTGAAAAAATTCAAGATGTCAAGAGCCATGACATTAAACTTAAATTCTGTGGGACATGCATTATTGGAAGGACCATTTGCCACCCTTATTAAGTCTCTATAACATTATAAAGAAACAAATGGAAGGTTGATTCCTTTTCACAATTAAAATAAAGTACAAAAGACTGCTTCAACTTACATTATTCACAGCCATTTTTCAATCCACTAAAATTGCCAAAAGAAGTTAACTGTTGATCATTCATATATAATAATATTATTATGGGTACCTTTCTAACTCGCCAGCCTCTGATATATTTTTGAAGTATTACAGCCGCTTGAGAGCGTGTTAATTGGTTTGGGGGTCTGATGAGAGGAAAATATAGCTATTAGGAAATGAAAGAAAGAATGAGTTCATTTGTCATTCCAGAAAATAAACAATAGACATACCCTCTCCACTGGTAAGATTCGTCTGGTTAGGATCCCTACCTTACCTGTCAGGAAATCCCAGTTAAGCCTCATACTAAACTTACCAAATTCTGGCTTTTGAGACCCTACACCCCTTAAAATGTCCCGTGGCTTTTCATGGATATGGATATTTTCTCAAACTTCACAAAAAGTGCAAACATGATTACATCATGAAAACCCAGAAATTTGAAGTCTATAATTCAAAACAATAAAATTGATGAAATAACCAGTTATGACCTATGTACTAAAGTGGAACCTGCCTTATAGCCACCCATTAATACAGCCACCCCATTATTAATCTAGCCCAAACAAAAGTTCAGTCAGTCTTTTTTCTTATTAAAAAAAGAAACCCTTTAATAAGGCCACGTTGGCGACCAGATTAACAGGGCTCCACTGTATTGAAAATGAAATTAATGGACTGCTTTTTTACCTTATCTAGCAAACAACATAACATTTAAAAATAAAAAAAACTTGCAGGAAAAGTTTTCCATTCCTTACCTTCTGCCATTACTAGGGCCATAGTTCATGCCACTGAAGCCGTGTTGAGGTGCAAGCCAAGGAGCATACCCAGGATGAACTGGGACCATAGGGACTGGGTACATCAGAGGGGGGTAAGGTAGGGGTGCCATGGATGGGTTGGGATAGTAAGATTGCAGTGCTGAATATGTGTAATCTCCATATTGGTTTTGAAGTGCTTGCCTTTCTTGTTTTTTGTTCTTTTCCTGGGTATGTACATCCCTAGTGAAAATGCAAATACAAATTAGAGGAAGATTTTAACAGACTGATATAACATAAAAGGTTGATCCGTTAATGGTACTTACAAAGGACAATCAAAAGCCATACAAATCAGACACAAATAATTATTGTATATTTGGACTTGTGAAATGAAAATGTAAATAACCATGTAATGTTATCAATCAGTCCCATTCAGCATCTAATTGCAGAATGATGATTCAGTATTCAAATACAAAATTTTACGTTTTTCTTTATTATGGTTTAAGCACACTCAAATGATATGCATTTTTTTGATATGCCTCTTTTAGTGCAGAGTGCACTACTGGGATGGTTTGGGGGCTGATGTCCACTAAAGGAATAAGTCTATAAGGCAGTAAGGCAATAATTCCATAAGCAATAAGGCAATAAGGTGTAGACTTTAATGTTAGCTTAATTAATTGATACCAATTAATTAATTATCGGTAGTCTTGAGGCAAGGAAGTGGTTGGGGAGGGGTAGGAGCCTGTGTGCACTACGAAAAAAACGTGTATGTACCTACCTTGCCTGTATCTTATTCATAACATCACAATGCTATATATTTGGTTTAGGAAACCTCTTGCTGTCCATTTTTTCTATACACATCTATGCCTAGCCTGGGTTTGACTCAATCTCAAGCCAACCTGGTCTCCTAAATAAACCGGCCAGGGATGAATTGCATTGCATAGATCAAAACCTTAGCAGTACTTTTGCACTTATAGAGTTACATAGTAACAAATCAAGTTACCTTTGAAAATTATCATTTTGTTGTCTGACCGGCACTGGAGGGATAACATTTAGGACTCCACGCTTTAAATCTTGGTGATAATTTGAATCTACAGATGTTGGCCGGTTTTCAAGGCTTGGTAGATGCTGTGGGCTTGGAAGTTTCCTTGACAACGCGAATTTCTCTCCCTGATAGGATTCAGCAGACCATGAACGATTTCTATGTTTCTTTTCTAGGGTAGCCCAGTCCCTACTCTTTTCTCTGTCCCTCAACCTAGTACAGAATTTAACATGTCAGTTAAATTTTGGAGAGCACTTAAGAAGCGTGAGTTGGCAAAGTCTCTAAGACATATAACCAAATTTTTCAAATACATAGAAAAAACATCAAAGTATGTAGTTTTTAACTGAGTTTGGCTGTACTTAGGTTCTTCCAGGAGTAATTTTAAAATTAGTTTTAAGTTTAGTTTATGGCGTGAACATGATCATAAGTTTTAACCATAACACTACTGCATATATAGAGTGTTCTGCAATAAACACAATTCTCAAGCACACTTACCTCTCTAGCACATTCTTACGTGGATTAAACGCGGACATTCTTTACACGATGGTGTTGTCTAGGAAACATTGTTCTTGCTGCAGTAAAACAAGTAAATCTCATTTCTTACCAATCATTTTCTTAATTTTTGTTAGGCAATGAAACGTCTACGCTTAATTCTAGCTTTGTTTCGACAGACATTCAAGAAAAAAGCTCCGATCGAAGTACTCAGAAAAACTTTACACTTGTTCTCGTGAGCTGCGAGCGGCCATCTTGAAAGTTTTGCTTTGCCCCAGGTCCCCTGCTCCGGGACCTCTCTTTGTCACGCAACGCTACACTCTCCCGAAATGGACAAAGGGTGCTCTTTCTGAAGGGACCATTGTTTTTGATGGGAGGGGGAGGGGGAGGGAGGATTTCTTCTAAGCAAGCTTGCTATTGGTAGCTTGCTTTAACTGACTTAATCCTCTTTGCCTCTTGTGAGGCATAGGGTTTCCACCATATCTCTCCACCGGACCCTGTTCTTCGCAATCTTTTCGGCCCCACCCTATGTCTTCCGGATGTTCTCCCTGTTTCCTTTTGCGTTAAGGATTCCCATCATGTCCACTCTAGTGGTGGTCTCTCTCTCTCTCTCCTTCCTCAAGGTAGGGCCGACCATTTCCATTTCCTTCGTATTATGGTGATTTCTACCTCTTCTTGTCCAGTTTTTGCCCATAGTTCCTCGCTTTTGATGACATCTGGCCAAAAGATACCGAGTATCTGGTGAAATATTTTTTTCACAAACGTCTGCACTTTGGAAAGCAGAGCTTTGGTTAGGCGCCAGGTTTCCGACCCGTATAGAAATACCGATTTGACATTAGAGTTGAATGTCACCAACCTTGTCTTGAGGGAGAGAGCTCATGCTTTCCAGAGTACCGCTCTGAGACATATAAAAGCTTGCTGCGCTTTCCTGATCCGTGCAGTGACATCCTCTTCTGTTCCTCCTTTCACGCTCACTATGCTGCCAAGGTAAGTGAAGTTGTCTGGGATATCTTGGATATCTTCATTCCCAGCGTGGAGATGGTTGCGATCTCTAGCCTGGATTCTCATTTCTCTGGATCTTTCCAGTGTTGATCTTAAGACCTACTTCTTTCACATGCAGTCTGGAGTGCCACCATCTTCTCCTGCGCGTACTGAAGCTTGTGGCTTAGGGGGCAAAGGCTGTCGGCGAAGTCCAGGTCTTCTAACTTTCATCTTAGAGTCAACTGTATGCCGGTTCTTTGCGTTCCATCATGATATGCTTGTCTGGTGACCCAGTCTAGAACTACCAAGACAAGTAGTATGGGCGAAAGTAGGCACTCTTGTCTCACTCCGGTTCTTACTTGAAATGGTTCCGACAGGAATCCACAGTGGATCACCAGACACACAAAGCCGCCGTATAGGCATCGAATAATATTAATGATCTTTCCTGGTACTCTGTAATGCTGCAGGATTTGCCACATTGCCTCTCGGTCCACCGAATCAAAGGCCAGATAGAGTCCAGTGTTCCATTCCAATGACTGTTCAATAATAATTCTATGAGTGGCTATTTGATCTGTGCATGAACGCTCACGGCGAAAACCAGCTTGTTCGTCTCTCAACAATGAGTATAGTGCCAGCTTCATTCGATCCAGCTTAATCCGGCTTAGAGCTTTACCTGCAAAAAACAACTCAGTGTCATCCCTCTCCAATTCTAATAATGTGTGATATCGCCTTTCTTCGGCAACTTCACAAGGAGGCCCTTCTTCCAGTCTGGGATTTCTTCTTTATCTCTCCAGATCATTATCGATCCCAGTCGCCTTTCCAATCTTGAGGCTTTTACTGGCTGATCTAATTTCGACCCTGGTTATGGTGTCTATCTTTATCGACAGCTCTCTAGGCTGTAGGACAGCTTGGTTTAAGGGTTGGGGGGGGGGGGGGATTAGGCACCACTTTAAAGTGTCCCTTCCGCTTGCAAGTTATTCATCAGCTTTGGCAAGGATGCCCCCTTCCTTATTGGGCATTTGGTTAGGTCTTCGTACGCTGTAAATTCTTGTTGTTTGATACAGTCTGTTAAGATCTCCCTTACTTGCAACCCTATTTATGACCAAAACAGCTAAAAACCTATACCCGATAGGGTCGCACGTATACTTACTGTATATAGCCCATATTAGAGAGTGCCCACCCCGGGGTCCCTATCAAGTACTGCTTTTAGTTGCCTTCTTTCTTCAATCTTCTTTCAAGGATCGCCCGTGATCATGAGCTGTACCCTTCTTTTCCTCTCACTTTTCCTGACACATCTTTACCTGTTTTGATGTACAGATGTACATAGCCTTGATAGAATTCCAGTCCTCTTTCACGTCTCTTTCGTCTTCTCCTAGGCAAGGATCGCCTTCTAAAGTTCTTAAGAGAACTTCTCCATCGTCGGTTTATTGTGATGTGATCAATCTGGTTCTCAGTTCTTGCATCGGGCGATCTCCATGTAGCTTTGTGACATGGTTTGTGGGGGAGGATAGTGACCGCAATTACCAACTCATTGATGACGCAGGAATCAGCAACTGAGGCTTTCACCGTTCTCATTCATGTTGTCTATCTAGTCCATGCTGCCCTATACATATTTTAAAACACTTAAATACGTACGTGTATTTCATATTTTATTAATCATTAGATAAGTAATCGTAGTTAGGTCTTCCCAATTAGTATACATTGTATGCTAGCGACTTCGACACGTTAATAAAGTTCTTATCTTATCTCATCTTATCTTAACTTACGACAGTCTCCATCAGTCAGCATAGTAATTGCCAATTTTAACCTTTAAAATCTCCTACGACAAGGGTCATTTCTCTTCTTAGTGTTCGATCGTCTTCTGTTTGAAGCTGGTGGTAGGAAGCCTCTTTTTCCTCGCCAGTTGCATCGTTAGTTGAAGCATAGTCTTGTATAATTCACATCCTTTGGCATTTGGAGGCGAATCTGGCTGTGATGATTCGTTCCGAGACCGGCTGCCTTGCTAGCGGGCTATCTGCAGCCATCCTTGAAAAGATAATACCCACTCCCTTCATATGAGGATCACCTTCGTTGGGGTTTCCAGAGTACAGGATGGTCTCTGCAAATGCTTCCGCAATAATCGACAGGTGTTCCACCTCATCTCGCTTACTCCAAGAATAGTAACTGTATCTCTTCATCTCCTTCACTATCTGGGCACATCTTCCTTGCTCGTACATACTACAAGCATTCCATGAACCAATTCTGAAGCTGGGGACCCATGTCCCCGAAGATTTGCTAAGGCTTCATTCAGCACGTGGTGGCTGGCCTTTGTACCTTCACCAGACCCCCGCTTGGCGCCTTAACGTTGCCCAGGACCCACGACGAGGGCGTGAGGTAGCACGTTGGATCTCTGCTTGTTAAAATTTTCTCTTTTTCCGCTGCGTATGTTTTTATTTGGGAAATTGCCTACCTCCTCCTCCACCAAAAAGAATTAATGCTTTACGACGCGATAAAACATTTGGGCAAGAATGCGCATTAATTACTAGACTCGTGGCGTTGTCCTTTTATAACCCTTTTGATTCTAGTTCACTAAGAAATATTTGGCAGTACGTGTGACTGAAGTAGTGAGTTTTACTTCCTTACATTGTAAATCGTTAGCCCGGGATCCCTTATAAAGTGGACCAAAACTCTTAATAAAATTTCTTGAGCGTTTAAAGGTATCCAAGTCAATTATAATTGATCACCTTTTGAACAAAGAAGGATAAAACCGTTCAGAAAATTGGTCGAATTTCAACAAATTCTGCAAAAAATACAACAGACATGAAGCTAATTGACCACAAAAACTGCATCTGAGTGATTTTCCGAATGGGATTCGACAAATGGGTTGACCTGGGAAATTCCCTCCTCGTTTTCTCCCTACTCAGTGGCATTTCCACAAGTTGCTCGGCAACTTTTCGGCAACTTTTCATGTTTCGAGGGCCTTTTTCCCTTTCTAGCAACTACTGAACATTCCATTCCCCCAAACGATTGGTGCCAAATTTTTGTTCTAAAAATTTGAAAATGCCTCATAAAGCTGATAATTACCATAGTAACATATATGACGTCATAATGAGTTTCACATTGACAAGGAAGAAAGAACTGGAATTTTCTCCTCGAGGGCGCTCTTTAAAATTTGCATCCTATGAGGATGCTACAACAGTAAAAGGCGAACTTTTTAAGTGTTGTTTATCCCACAACTACAGTAAAACAAAATATACAGACGCTTTGTAGCTGAAAACTTTAATTGAATTGACTACCGATGACTGAATAGATAATTTGCTCTGTACATTAAGTTTATCATATCTATGCTAGCGTACCCCGCCAAAGATGATATTCAGTTTAAAATAAAACTTAAATAACCCATATTTTGTACATACCATACATTGTGTTGTTTCAGAAAATATCCATACCCCTCCCACGGAAGGTTTTTTAACTTGATGCCCACCCACCTCCCCCCCTCCCCAAACTGCTGGAAATTCAAGTTTTGGTTCATGCTTTCCTTAACAAAATGCTGGTTTTTGAGACGCCGCCGCCCCTTGGATTTTTTCAATAACCCTCCTTTGGATGGGTATAGATATTTTCTGGAACCACATATATTTCGGAAAAAAAGACAGATAAGTTGGACTAATGTTTACGCTATAAATTAAAATATGAGCTCAAATAAATAACTCTAACAGTTTCAGCCAAACTTAAGTACTAAGTTTCTAAATAATTAATTGTAACAACCGTTGAATAACCTTTCAAAATTATGTAAATATGATATATGACATATATATATTTTTTTCAGTTTAAAATTGAGTACTTGTTAAATTCAACTAAAATAACGCCAATATAGAATGTCTCTTTTTGATCTGAACTATTTGCATTGTATTCAAAAAATGCCGTCAAAAAAAATAAAAACGCTATCACTGTGAGCATTGTTTCATTGAATTACTTTTAAAAATAATTAAGACCATACTGCTATAATTGTTTTGCCTTCTTGTAAACTCAGTTCTGAGTTTTGCTTCACTTAGACTGTCGTGGGAAGAATATGATGTGAACACGTGCAGTATGAATCTGGACACGTGCAAATGGCGTGGTTCAAACACGTGCAGCAGTGCAGATCGTGCTTAATTCCTCCACCAAAGTCTCGTGACGGAATGCCACGCGGATATCGGGGACATTGGTTCTGTGTACGTCATTCCCCGCTACTCCTTCTTTCATGTAATCGTCGCCAATCCAATGACGTTTCACCTGTCAAATGTCAATCACATTAGAAGCAAACTTGGGGCGCTTTCAATTTCAAAAATATTCTGCAAGTTTCGAAACTGGAGCAAACGTACGGAAATACCCTGGGAGAGTTTCTGGAAAATTCAAAAACTGTTGAATTTCCGAAATGCGAACCACACAACCGAAAAATCCTTGAAATTCCGGGAGAAAAATTCAAAAGAACGGAAATTCTGGGTGACAAATTTTCGAAAATTTGGGTATACCTCGCGAGATTCTATTCTTTTCCAGAAATATTCCGACAAATTCTGATCCATTTGCTACTGATAATTTCCGGAAATTCAAACCGGAATTTTTGGTCGACTATAAATCGCCCTTGGACCCGTGTTTCACATTTGACAATATTAACAATTAGCTTATAAGCCCTCATTTGATTTGAGCGAATAGAAATACGAGACATGTACCTCATCCTCAAAGCCACTCATAACGACACTGTTTCTGGCCAATTCTGACATGTCACATGGACTGAGTTTCCACACCTGCGCTGCAATACTGTACTCCTCCATCAGAGGTTCCTGTTGATGTTCAACATTGATCAGGATCTCAATTCTCCTTACAGAGTCAATACAATATTAAGCAAATAAATGATGAGAATACAGCAAAGCATCAGCTTTAGATATTTTCTTGCTGTACCACCAAATACTCAGAATGAATTTTCAACATTTTTTAAGGCAATCAGACAAGAGGACTGATATCTTGATAAAGAAACTCGAAAAGCCGAAATCAGTAGTCCACACTCATATCGTCGGTATTGGACTGGAGCTAGCTTACAAGTGAGGCTAATGCGCGGAGTCTTTTCAAATGTAAATGACATTAATCTCTTTTTAATGCTATTCCCCCCGCGTGAGCCTACACTGCAAGCTACTTAATGTCCAATAACGAGAATACGAATATGGCCTGTTGAAAAGCTACTCTTTTATTTCAGAATGATTCAGCTGATGTTTGCAGCATCATTTTCGGGTATTATCTTCTGGTTTCTATGTATTCCAAGGATCTTACGTTTGAAGCATTACATCTGAAGCTTCTACTTTGTCATTCAGTGTGCTCTTTGATTTGTGGTCACGAGATCGTCATAATACTGGCTGGACCTAACGAGCAGAACTAAAACTTTTGCACTCAACCCAGATTCTTTACTATCAGAGTTGAACAACTATTCATCTAGCCACAGCTATTATTAAACCCCCATTATTAAACCCCACATTAACCTTCAAATATGACTTTTCCTGGATCTTAAAGAACACATTTTCCCCTCAAAATATCCTAAAATTATATGACCGCATTATGTGATGCTGTAAAGCTAAAACTTGCCTTGGTAAAATGGAACATGAGTGGGTCATCTGTCGACAAAGATACCACCAGTCCACGAGCCAGGAAATCTGGCAGAGGGTTCCTCTGGTAGTTAAGGAAGAGGGAGTTGTTGCTAAGGGGTGACATGGCAATACCAATTTGAGCCAAGTAGTAGAGGTATTGGAGAGCTGGCACCTGTCAATCAAACAGCTTCATGTTAAAATATACCTTGATCATCTTCTGTGAATAAGTAGCTTCACTTTTCATCATCATGGCTTTTCTTCATGGAGAAAGATTTCAGAAGGTTTTCCTTGTCTAGTGTGGGCTCACTGAGGGCTGATGAGGCCTACACAAGATCCTTGCATACAGCGGCTGTGCCTGCAGTATGAGCGGCAGTCAAAACTTAACTGTCCTACCGAAAGTACACGATAATGGCCTTTTTCTTTGAAGCTAACAAAAATAAAGGCAATGCTTTAGCCTCTTCCAATGGTTAACTTGAGAATTCCGGGTTTAATTTGACGAGGAACAGCATATTTTGTTCAAAATAAAACAACTATTACCCTACCTGGCAACATTCAACGAACCACGGGCGACCCATTTTTGGCGCCAAATTGGAAGCTTGGAGACACAAAATGTTTCAGATCTTTCACTTTTTACCATCTGATATGGTTTTGGGAATTGTAAATCCCTTTTCGTGAATATCTACCTTACATGTAAATCCATCTCTAGTGAGAAAAGTTGCCTGATTTCAATGCTATTCCTGTTAACTTTATACATTGATGAAAGGACAGTTAGGTTATCCTACCTGCTGAATCCTAATTGGTCAATTCAAATTTCAGGCACGCCAGCCGTATGCAAGGATCGGCAGGTCCTGCCAAAATGGCTGCAGGGGAAGGTGCGGGAGGGCCACTTTTAGTAGAAAAGTAACTTACGCACCTTTCTGAGAAGAAGACCATGATTGATGTTCTCAGCAAGCATAAAGGCTGAAACCAAATGATGGGCAGGTCCTGCTTCACCACAGTGAGGTCGCAATACAAAGGTGTTAAAGCCACGCTCTCTGTGGAAAACACACAAATTAGTTCAAAAATCAGTTCATAAATGCTTTCACGTAAAATAAAAACAGACTCCTTTGAACTTGATTTCATTACTTCAACAAAATTTTGCCTTTCATCTCTCATAATTTGCATTCTGTATTACTTACTGGTACATGGCCTAGAAAGGATAATAAAGGTTTGCCACTTACAAGGCTGAAAAGATTTTTTACAGACAGAAGACATTGCAAGATCTTGTGAGGTGCTAAACAGCAGTTAGCACCAAGTCCTCAGATTGTGTTCAAGATCAGACTAGCGAAAAGCGGCTAAGAAAATAAGGCCAAGAAGGACAGAGTAGGAAAAGTGAGAAAAACACAGCTTGTCAGTTGTTTTCTACTTCTAACCCAGGTTTATCATGTTATTTTTAACATTAATTTTAACTACACCACAAAACACATCACATCACTCCAGTCCACACCCCACGCCACTGCTGCCCACCTCAACATGCCCCACTCTACCCCAGACCACTCTTGACCTCCAAAGTTCCAGAGGCCAGTTGTTAAATGGTTGGATAACACTATCAGATAGATCACTGGTCATGACAGATATACTACACTATCTTCTGGATAATGATTAATCTAATGGATTAGTATTATCTATCCATAGGTGTACAAGCTGGAGGGGATGGGGTGGGGGCATGGTGCTGCAGCCCCCAGTCTCGAAAATGTTTTACATTTTTCGTACAAAGTGCTTATGATTTGGGCAACAGTACTCGGGAGAAGAAATTCCAAGATGTTTCGAGATAAGGGAATTGTGAATGATTTAAATTAAATTAATGTTTTTACTGCAAATAAATTATTTGTGGGCATTTGTATCCCAATTTCAAAACTCACACATTATGCAAATTTTTCAGGCAAGAAGGTCATCACTGCCCCCAAATCAAAGGTGCCCGTATGCCTATGTATCTATCTTTTGAACAACTGGAGCCAGAACGTGTTTCTTCCCTGTACAATCTTTGCCGAATAAAAGAAAAACACTTGTGGACTACAAAGCAAGATGACCTACTTTCTCAAATGGTTGAGGACCACCATGTTGGAGTACATGTAATAGAGATAATAAGAGTATGGCGGATTATCATTGGTGTTCCAGTCTACGGGCAAAGGACTCCTTTTTGTAAACAAATGGGTCTCTGCTTTACTCTCGTCATCTACACTGTCAAAGCCAGCAACCTGTTTACATGGTAAATGGGTTAGACACTGTTAACAAGGGGGTACTCAGGAATATAATGACGGGCAGGGGTAGAAATTTGGTGGTGACTCTTATTGGGCAAAACATAAGGAGTTGCAAATTACAATAGTGACAGAGAGGTGCAAAATCCCCCTTGGGTCTGGAATTTGCAATCTGAAGACCTTTTATTTTTTCGGAGAGGGAGGGAGGGAGGGAATTTTGCAGTGACTTTATTGAGTGAAAGATTTTGGTAAAGTCTTTTTGGGGGGTTAACATTTTCTTCTCATTTAGCAGGGGTTTCATTAGGTTTAAAATTCAAGAAGGCATTTGATGGTCACAGGCAGCCAAAATGTTTTGAACAAAGCTTCTTCGAAAAAATTCCTCGGAGATTGTTGAAACAGAAAAAAACACTTCGGTAGATCAATTTATGATGCTAAAATAAATATGTGAAGTTTCAATCTGTTACAAACTCTTTGTACAAAGTTTGGGGTCCCATATTTTCATGAGTTTGCAACGGATTCTCAAAAAACTTAACACGTTTACTAAATTTGGCATAATAAATCAAGCATTGAGGTTTTTTTGTTTGAATGGTAAAATTGGAACAGTGTGACATCGATAAAAAGGTCCATTGCTTTCACAGCTGGTCAAATTAATAGGGAGTTTAAGAAAACCACAATGGCAACAGCATTGCAAACATCACTAAACAAAAGCTTTACTGAGGAGAACAATGGCTGTGCACGTGCATTATAATTCTTGGTACATTTCTTTGCTGTCCTCTGCAAAACAACAACTTTAAATGACCAAATTCTGCATTGTCTGAAGAACGTGAACCACGACAGCAAACTTTTTAAATTTCTAATTTCAAATTTCAAATTTATTGCTGTGTCCCAGATTCAGTTTTGTGATAGTTTAGACAGTGATAAACAAAGTAAATGGCTTAAGAGTATCGCGAGATTCGTAGGTAAATTACAAATTCAATTTTTAATTGATGTTGTCCTTGGCATTGCCGTCGTAGCTTCTTAAACTCCCTATTACCTGGTGCTTGGCCTTTAGTGCAACCCCTGTATTAGGGTGATCAGACTAGTCAAACAAACATCTGATACTGTTCAGTTGAAATCATTTACCGGAACTCAATACTAAACAAATACAGAAACAATACAAAAAATAATAATGAAGACTTTTGGAAAGTCCATCACCTGTGTGAGAAACTTGTGAAGGTCAGGGTGAGATTGGGGGTTAACTGTCGCTTCAAATAATGGAATGAAAATGTTTTCCAGCATCTCTTGGAAATTTTTCACAAGGTCCTTTGAATGATAGATGTCACTGTCAAGTAACACAAACAAGAAAGCAAGTTAACGCAGTGAAAAAGGTTTCATACATGTACAGTTGTTCACTGCAATAAGATCCAACAGTAATTAAGTATTATAAAAGCACTTGAGCTACTAAGTCAATAGACCAATTTCGATATATTAAAATTCAGCCTAACACAATAGTTCTCAGCACGAGGCTCTGGGAAATAAACCCCACAAACTCTGCAGTTATTCCCCAGAGCCTCGTACTGAGGTCTACTGTTTAAGGCTGAATTTTAATATATCGAAATTGGTCTATTGACATGCACATAGCTATGTTGCCTGACAACACTGTGAGGCAAAGTTCAAATTGTTTCATTTAAGTGAGCTAATTCAAGTCATATACTTTATTTCCGGTTTATTTGTAGCTGACTCTTATTTGTACAAGTGATTCAGCATGACTAGACAAACTGCTACTGTCTGTGGGCATTCAAATAAAAGCTGTTCAGCAGTTCTTTCATGTGGTGTTGTTTATTATGCTGTACAAAGTTGTTCTAACTTTTAAGTCTGTGGATGAAACCCTAGTGTGTGACCATTCAAATGAAAGCTATTAAGCAGTACTTTCATTCGACACTGTTTATTATGCTCTACAAGGTGGTTCTAAGCTTTTGCTTTGTGGATAAAACCCTATCTAGAGTGTGACCATTCAAATGAAAGCTATTAAGCCCTGGCTTTATGTGGTACTGTTTACTATACATGTATTACATCTGTCTGAAAGTATCAGGCTAATGAGTGATATCCTTCTGTTTAGACTAAATTTCTTGTTCAGTATTAATTTAACAAAATGAATGGTTTACTCACTACAGTCGTGGAATCTGAATTAGCCAGCGCACATTATCAGAGTACATATCATTCTTCACTGCCCAAGAAGCTAAAACATCCCACTCATTTTTTGCTCGGCCATAAATGGAGAGCCTGTACTCGGCATTCTGATACTTGCTTTCTTCCAAGTCGGCCATAACTTCTTTCATCATCTCTGCAAAGTACCGACCATTGATATGGTTGTCTGTCTTGAGAAAGATTTCCCTCAACCTGCTTTCACCTAAAGTTAGAAAAACATAATTTAGTTCTAAAGCAAAGTTGCCAAATCTCTCTGTCACCTTCATGATTTATCAAAAGCTTTCTTACCTATAGGATTGTATTTAGTGTTGAACTTGTCAAACCGATGGAAAGTGTTCCTATCCTAAAGAAAAAGTAGAATGATACATATGTTAAGTATTAAAATTACACTTTCCAAACTTGTTAGCTCACAAGTGTTAATTCAACTATTGTTTGTTTCAGAAAGTATCCAAACACCTCCCATGGAAATAGAAGGTGTTTTGCTATGAAATCCTGCTCCTCACCCCTCTGGAAATTCCATATTAGCTTAATACATGAACTTTTATTTAAAAACTTGGGCTTTTAAAACCCCAGGGTTTTTATCAGAAGCTGGACCGTCCCAGGTATTAGCACCTGTCTACTTTGCACAGAGTACCTGGCTACTTAAAGTACGAAATTTAAAAAAACCCAGCGGGGAAAAAAAACTCTGTCAACTCTGGACCGAAATTTTAAATTCTCCCAGTAAGTTGAAAACTTTTTTTCTGAACCACCCTAGAGGCTCAGATCTTTGGCCCTCCTGTGTATAGGGCTGCCCGCTTACTCTGTCATGAGAACCCTCCTACTTCAAAACTTAATGACACCCCTGCCACCCTCTACACAATTTCTATGATCTTCCTTAGGGTGGGTGGGTATGGATATTTCTGAGAACTACACATTCTATTTTTATTGACAGTTACAACACAGTAAAAACTTGACTCACAGCATGTACATCTAGTCTGTCAACGCTCAGGTCATATGGAGTCAAATTCAACATGGCAAAGACCTGATAGAAGAGAAAAAAGAATAAACACATTAAAAAAACAATTGACATAATCATCGATGTCATTCATGATAAAAGATCCATGATGCACGTTACTAAATTCAGCATCAGGCACCAGTATTATCAAACACAAGAAGCCTACATATGATATGTAATTTCCACACTTAGTAAAATAACAGTTCTTCCATGAGCGAGTGTTGGATATGAGTTGGCTATAATTATCTTATATCCCACAAGCGCAAGTGGAATAATTGTTTTATTAAAACGCCCCCAAAATATAGAAAACAAGACTAAAATAAAAATAAAAACGCCCCCAAAAATCATGCATTCGCTTACCATATTTAATTTAGCATGGTATAATGGCTCATAATCCATGATGGCTAAGCCAATGAAAACTCGCGAATTGCATTATCCAATGATCCAGTTTTTAACAATAATAATCAATAACCAATAGTACATCTTATATGTTAGTTATATGACCTGCTATTCTCACAGAGCTAAACACATGAAACCAACTGTTATTGACAATCAAGGTCACACCATGTATTTTAAATTACTATTCTTAATTCCTGAAGAAGACAAGTCAAACTTGCCAAACATTGGTTTTAAAAATTGATTTTAACCTTAGAATGAATCTGAAGAACAGGCAAAAAGTTATGATTTCAAGATCACATCATTTTAAAAATGGCTAGCTGATGACAAGTGCAATAAAAGAAATAACTAAAAACAACAAGATTCTTGGCTGTATTTACCTCACGTAATGTGACTTCCTTTCCTTCATGGACCATAACAATGTCGTCAGCATTATACTTCATCTTCCTTTTTATGAAACGCAACAAATGTTTCTGATTCATGCCAGAAGCTGCATGAACGTGAGTGTCCACCTGAAAAAAGATGATGACGTTTGTATGAAGACAAAGTGTCCCGTACCTTTGGAGATTAACCTGGTGTCTTGTCAAGCAGTATTTCTACAATGTAGCCTTGATGCTGAGTTCTCGAGGAAGACAGTTACCCAGGTACACAAATGGGTGTCAGCAAAGTTAACGCTGGAGGTAACCCTGTCACGGACCAGCATCCTATTTAGCCCATTTATGGGGGGGGGGGAGGGGGTACACCTGCTGGCCCTATACCACATAGCGTTATAGTCGAAGAAGAAGGGGGAGTACCCCTTCTGTCATGGAAACCAGGCATACAAGCTGGCGTGATGGGCACTAGACTCAAGCCCAGACTTTAACTTCCCAACCACCTTCTCTCCCTCCCTCCCTCCCGCTCTTCACTCCTCCCTCCCTTCGCTTCACTTTGCACTCTCCCTCCCTTCCAGTCCAGAACATAACTTTGTTTACACGAAACTAAACGCCATGATACAGTATGCCAATCTTCTAAAAGAGATGTCACTCAAAGGTGAAATTTACCATAAATTTTGTTAATTACTTTCAACTGTTTGTTTGGAAGGAGTGTCAATGTTCCCAGTTTTAACCACCCTTAGCTAATTCCTTTTTTGGTTTATTTATATGTCCTGTTGTATTTTGTGCTTTGGTTAAATATTCTATAGCAGCAGCAGCAACAGCAGCAGAAGTATTGAGTAACCAAAAAGACATCTATCAGCAAAAACTATTAGACTAAGAGCGGTTTTCAATTGAGTGTTGTTAGAGCAGTTTTCAATTGAGTGTCCAAAGTAATCAGACAATTGCTTTGGTTTTGGTTTTGGTTTTACTATAGTTTGAGATTGGCTGAACAGTCTAACTGGTAAGTAATTGGTTTGGATTTGGTTTTAAGACACTCAATTGAAAACTGCTCTAAACCAAAACTAAACCTATTACTTGTAAACCAATAAGACTACTCAGCCAATATCATGCCCTAGTAAAACCAAAACCAAAACCAAGCAAAAGTAATTGCCTGATTACTTTTGACACTCAATTGAAAACCGTTTTGACTAATAACGGGTCAAAACATTTGCCGCACCTTTCTGACATTGTAGAAGTCTCTATGAGGTACATCCTTCATTGCGGCCAGTTCCCTGTTCTCGTTTAACAAGGAATGAAGACTATAACGGTAATCTAAGTACTTCAGACGCCGGTGGGCAAAAGACTTTCTGAGATAAGGACAAGAGAATAAAATTGTGTCAGAAACGAGGGGATGGATTGACTTTATTTCTTATGTTTAATGTTTTAGAAGCAAAGATCTTTCAATACATGTATGATTTTGTGGAAGAACACAACGCATGAGAAAAAAAATGTTATTGATTGTCAACACAGAGCAATGTACCACCAACACAGAGCAATGTAGTCGCCATTATGGCGACTACACCAGAATATTTTTTGGTTGCCAAAGATGAAATGTTAGCCGCACTGGTGGTCAACCGCATTGGTTGCAATTTTAAATTGAACCCTTTAACAATGTATCTAACCAAATTTTATGGATGGACAACAACTTCAAAGGAAGAAGTTAAATGTGTTGGCAAGATGTTCAGACATCATGTCCGATCACAATGTGGCATTGGTTGGACATGTTCAAAATTTGGTCAGACTACGTTCAATGACCGACTGTCATTTGCAGCACTGACTGTAACAACTACTCACATAGGTCCATGGGTTGACAGAGCCAGAAGAATATTTTGATCTTCAAAAAATTCCTCCAGGCTGGGGCTGTGGTGTATCACAGGTTTGGAACTATCACTAACAGTAGCCATATTGGACATTTCCCTTTTGCAAGCTGTAATCTGAATGACGCCATCAATCATTTCAAACAGGTATCCGCAGTCACCCGGGACATCAATGTCATATGGTGACTGGACAGAGAATGGCTGAAGGCAGGTATCTTAAGTTTCAAAAACAGAAAGATTGTTCAGTTACTATAATTATTATAATTATAATAGTAAGAAAACTGAAAAGAAGACAGTACATGTATGTTTACCAAACACTGTTCAGCACGAGGCCAACTGGTTTTCACAGGTGGGCAAAACTTTTGAACTGAACTTTCCTCCACATGTACATAGTCAAACCAGGCGGGCAAAATCGTCCTCGCAGCTGGTCAATTTGTCCAGTGCATGGCCATTATTGAAACCCCTGACTGCTCATAGACAAGATTGATAAAAAATTCTTCTTCACTTCAGAACCATTCAAAAAATATCTAGTCTGGATTATTTCTTCCTACAGTATACCCTTTTTCATCCAAGAGTTGAAGGGATACAGCTGAACCTCTGTGAAAAAAGCCCCCCTGGGTAAGAATTAAGAGGCTTTTTGAAAGGGTGATGGCCATTTAAGGTACAGTGTAGGTACATGTAAAGTGAAACACTTTATACAGAAGGGACAAAAAAAACCTGACTATTGTGGATAAGCAGCCACTGTAAAGAGGAAATCATAAATGGAAGTTCCCCATTTTGTTGTTAAAACCAACACACGCAAGAAACCTCTTACTGTCGTACACTCACCAAACTCTTCTTCACTAGCCTGTGTCTTCAAATGAAAATAATGAGTTTCCGCATCAAAATCTGAATGAACAGTCTTCAGCTTACGAGCAGTCGTTGGACAAAAACTTTGCATACTCAGTGTCATGTACTTTGATCTGATAAACAAGGCCTCAACAAGAAGTTTGGCTGCCTGCTGCAGTTCATCAATAGATACCTTAAAACAACAACAAAAAAAACATTCTGTTAGATCACTAACCAAAAACTGGTCTTGAAAGCAGTGCACCTGTACTGCCATATATCATATCTGTAATTTCCGTATTGGACTTAAACTAGCTTGCAACTGAGACTAGTGTGGGGAGTCTTTTCAAATGCAAATAACGTTATTTTATCTTTTTCTAATGACATTTCCCCACATGAGCCTCCATTGCAAGCTAGCTCCAGTCCAATACCAGGAGTACAAATATGGTCTGTTCAACTCACTGCATCTCAGTGATTCAAGGTTGACCTTAAGCTCGAATAGTTTATCACCTTTTAGTGAGTGGTTGCCACTACGAATTTATGGTGGGGTGAGACACCCGTTTCTTGTCTTTTTCAGACAAACTGTGATATATTCTCACTGAAATCTCTTGCATCACACCTCATTAAAATGGACAACTGGGGCTTCTCCCAGCTGTTTTTCAGTCATTTTACTATAACTGAACTTTTGAAATTCCACTCCCAATTGCCCCTTCCCCTTCCTACAGTAGAATTTTCATCACTGCCCCTCTCCCATACTGACTATAATGGACTATATAGGGAGGCTCTGTCTGAGGGGGTATGTTTTTGAGCTGGAGGTATATGAAGGGTAAGGGTTTAATGAGCTGAATCTATGAAAAGGGAAAGGAAAACCCACGATTCAGGTTAAGACCCTCTCTACAAAGGTCACCTTAGGAACAGAGGAAAGTGGCCATTAAGGAGAGGTGGCCGTTGTCAGGAGGTTAAATCAAGAGTGAATGTGCAGTGTATGCACCATCTGCCGGGACAAAAAACAGGGCCGTTATAGAGAGGCATGCTGTAGAGAGGTGGCGGTCAGTGGATGTTTGACTGTGTTATTTGCAAAACTTACAACACTGACCACCATATGGAAACTTTCTTGACAGATGCCATGATGTGGATAAGAAAGGCCCTTACATATTTATTTAGCCTACACGAGCTATGCAAACTTAATTGCTGTACTAAACTTGTGTTTTATTTGACATACACAACATTAAAGCACCAAAATAAACATACCCCGCTAATATCTCCACCCGAAATGGACAGTTTTTGATAAAATGTACACCGGTCATCGCTCTGTACCACAGGGTCTTCTTTCTCTTTCTTCATGACCTGTTCTATCTCCGTGATATCATTTGGAGTCCAATTCTGTATTAAGTTTGAATGTTGCCTTTGCAGCTCGATTTCTTCATTCTTCAGCTCAATCTGTTCTATTGGATGACGAGGGATTTCAAAGGGATGACACCACAAGCCTTCTTTCTTGTGAGAATCCCTCGACACGACTGCTTCATCGTTGAGAACTTCCAAAGTCTCCTGCAAAGTCTGGTAGACATCATGTTTCTTCTGAACTATGACTTGTCCAACAACAGCCGCAAACTTGGAGGGCTCGTTAAAAAATCGATGCCGTCTGGCTGAATCTGGAGAGAAAATTCGCTCGTTTGAGGGAGACTTTTCTGGATTTTCGCTAGGCTTATTTATAAGATCCAAGGGCAAATTTGGACTTCTTTCTGCCGGTCCCGTACTAGCACCTTCCGCCATTATCCGGTGATTATGTCAAGATTAGACGCAGGTTGTGATTGGTGAAAGATTTTACGACAATTTCTTACGAATGCTCCTATTGGTTCATTGCGCAGGAGGCAAATAAACAACATGTAAAGGTAAACACAAGATGGCAAACCGCCGAAGCTCCGCTGAGCTGAGGCTTATATCGTTACTATTAAACAGATCAATTGAAATTACGAAAGGTATTACTAGGAACTAATTGAATAAAATAAAATTTGGTCAAAAAAAGATGAGCAGTATATTTCTCGTGCCTTCACCAGTTTTTCATTGTGTTTTTAACGCTGCACCACAAAGCATCTAAATCGTCTTTCACAATGGACCTCCCGAGGGATTTTTTTAAATGATTGTTTTTTTTCGATAAACGCAATGCCGCGGTAATTTGAGGTGATCTGTTCAGTGACCTTAACGAAGCGTGTAAAGGGTTGTAAAACGTAAAAATTCGATGGGCTCTCCGATCAGTTCGATTGGCAAGTAGAAAAAGTGGACAAACCATCGGTTGAACACGAAAACGATATGTTGTAACTGATTGATCAGTGATTTCTTTCAAATTACTTGAAGTTCATTTCCTAATTTAAAAAAGGGCATGATTCAGATTTTTAACCTTGATGGAAACAATCTGTCTTCAAAGGCAAAAAGTGATCAGAAATATCTCCATAACCGCCAACGTATGACCCTTATTAAATCTCGATCATAGACTAGTTTCGTAATGATTTGGTAAACTTACATGCACTGGGGTTCGCAAATAAAAATACAGACTCACTTCTACTTGTATTTCATAATTTTTTCTGGCTTCGAAAAGAGAAAATAACATTGATTTTCGAATTTTGACTATTTTTCCGGAATAATTTCTTGACCGGGCGACCTTCCACGAGAGCCTTTCGCGTCAAAAAATCACTCGATCGTTCCACGCGCTCTAAGGATAAGCGATCTATTTACCTTCAACATCATTGTCGTGCTCTCCGCTTTCGTCGACATGCACAGCCTCGTTCGTTTCCATTATTTTCAAAGATCAGACAACCGTAATATTTTTCGCGATCAATAGCTGAGTTGTCTCAAAACCTCGGCTGTGGCGCTTTCCTAAAAATATCATATCCTCTCTCTGACCCTCGACCCTCGATCGCATGTTTGAAAGTTACAATCACCGGAAGTCACGCCAGTCGACACAAGGAACACACATGACATATATCAAAGACTTGTTTTACTTGTAAAAATGAACAAAAACGTTTGAAAACAAAATGGAATTAGTTGCTGAATTGGTATATACATTTTTAACAACCCAAACTCTCATTTTTGTCGAGAAACTTCATCGATAAGCTTCGATGGTCATTACCAATTTATGTTGCTAAAAATAGCAGGAAAACACAAACATGAATGTTTTTTACGTGAGACAATTTTTCGAGGACGTGAAACAGTGACCGAAAATCCGTCAGGGCTCGTATGACCGTTGGAATAGTCCAAGAGAACCTAAACAGCTTCTAATAGAAACATCTACAATTTGTTTTTTATTATTTCTTATTATGAACGCAGGAGGGTAACTGGATCAATGTTCGGAATGTTGAAAGCGTTTAACTGAACCGCCCATAGTTTTCCTGTCTTCTTGCCGCAGTGCTGTCAACTCACGGTATTCGTAATTCGGTTGTAACCGAAAGACAAAACTTCTAGAAAAGCGCTTAGAAAATAGTGGTGCGACTAATTTTAAGCGCTTTTCACTCGGTGAAGAATCCAAGCTGATCTACGGGCTTTGAAAACTTCGTTATTTGTTCATTGTATTTCATGCTCCATTGAGCTCTCCAAGAAGAGTCATTAAAATAAATTAAATGAACTAGATTGATAACTGCTCACAGTCAGATTATGCAAAAAAAAAAAAAAAACCCCTCTGAGATCACGCGATCGAGGGAACACCCCCGGGTGTACACCCTAGCTTGGCCAGCCAGCTGAGCTACGTCCAGGGGGAGAGGGGGGGGGGGTACTTTGGGACTTTCTTGGCGAGTTTAGAAGATAAATGGAGTTTTTTTTGTTGTACCTGGATATTTTACTAGCATCAGTTTTCTGATTATAGCACTATCCTGGGACTGCACAGGATGGGGAGGAGTTGGGGGCTGAAGCCTTCCCATTTAACACTTTAAAATGGTAAAAAGTTATCTGAGCAGGTTATCTGACTTTTTTTAGCCAGCTGGGACGGTGGTGCTGGAATCTCCGTCATCAGCTGAATTTTCTTGCGACTTGTCAGTTATCATGTTACAATGTTGCAGCAAACAATGCAATGGTGACCACTGCATTGGTTGTTGCGATATTGTAACAGACTGAGAAGAGAGAAGATCATGACAGCTGATATGCCTAATGTAGCTGAGAAAATTAAATTATTTTAGCCAAACCAGTCTGCTCGCCACAAAGCAGGCTGGATTTCCTGTGGTACAAAAGTGTCTCTCCCCAGTCCATGCCGTCTCGGTCATTGTTTGTTATACCAATATGGCGTTTGTTAGAGAGACCTCGTTTTGGCTGCATGGGATGATTTTGTTTGTGTTTCTGGTCCGAAACTGCAGTTTAAATCTCATTGTCAACATCAAAGCTAAAGATGGTGAGATAGTGCAGCAGAATTTTTTCGCAGATCCCGAGAAAGACTACGTTACTATCGATTTCAAGAATAACCAAGGTCGCTTCGTAACAGTTTACATCGACTTCCGTTTGGTGAGTTTCCTTTTACGATGGCTGTTTGGACTATTACGATCAGTCTTTTAATGAGTTAAAGAAAAACATTATTTTCAAAGTCGTCATACTCTATCTGAAGAAAAGTTAAATTGAAAACGACACATAGGCTTTGGTAATCTGATCCATAAAGGAAGCTGACTGTTTCCTTCAGCATTCAAACTTGTGCTTAAATATGTCCTCCGTCTGTTACCTTTTTCCTTTACCGTTGTTTATCTCAGCGTAAGTATTGCAAATTGACTCTTAAATCATTTTCGATAGTTTAGACGTTTTGCTGTGAATTCCCGTCAAAACAGAGATTTCCATAAAGATGAAAAGTTTGTCACTGTTAATTTCCATAGACACGAAAAGTTTGTCACTGTTAGCAAGGGTAGCTGGAGCCAGTTGTGCGCACCCAAGCGAGTTCGCACCCACATCGATTCAACTAGCGATCAAGTGCTTAAAATTTATCTTTCTCTTACCGAACAAAACAGACAACATAGTGAAACAAAATCACACAAAAAGTGTTTAATTCTCTTTTTTTAATCCATTGAAGGTGAAGACGAACTCGAAATAGAAAGTTTATAATGAGTTTAGGGGTGCAAACTCGGGGGTAAGAACTTGATTGGGAGCGAAACAGGTAACACTCTCAGCAAACATTCACAAATAAGTTAAAATGTAAAATAGGACATCTTTTCAAAAAATCCCATCCAACTATATCGCTCTTTAAAACATCTCACCTGTATTGTATTGTACTTGTGTCAAGACTCTTGGAATCCTCATTTTAGCTTTTATGAAATGTTGCTGGTTGATAAATAATCTTGGTAATTCCCTGGAAAATCAAGCTTTCATTTTATTCTTTCAGAAACGAAAGATATTCCAAGTGATTGTCCTGGGAGAAATGGATAGAGCAGAAAGTTCATACGAAGCAATGTGTTTTGTAACAGAACTTGAAGAAGAGGAGTTCATATCATCAGATGCCATGTCAAAACTTAGACAAGTCAGTTTCTTGAATCACACTCGTAAACGACACTTACCGTAAATCCTCAGATTAGCACCTGAGGCACTTATTTCAAATTTAGGAAAAGACGGGTTGTGCTTTTTTGAAGGAGGTGCTTAATCAAGGGGGGAGGGGGGTGCTTATTTAATTTTACCCAAATTGTGGTCAGATATGATGGGACTTTTTGTAATATAATAATGTATGTGTCAGTGCCTCAGAAGTCTCAGAAGTATCCTGTCTCTGTCAAGGAACTATGTAATATAACCCCTTTAGCCAGTCTGGTCTTTAGGCAATGAATCAGCAGATCTTCACAACCATCTGTTATGATGGTCAATGTGCAGTGCTTGAATGAGTCAATGATAACTTGCTTGTGATTGAACACGACCAAAACTATACATCCTTTGTTGGCTCGGTACTATTCCATACAACAGGGGGAGGGAAGGGGAGACTAAATCAAGGGGAGTTGTATATTTTAGATTTTGGCTGATAAGAGGGATGCTTATTCGAAGGGGTGCTTATTTGAGGGGAGGTGCAAATTCAAGGATTTATGGTAAGTCTGAAAATAAGCCCTGCACTGACATTATTTTGTTAACCTAAATTTGGACACATCAAAGAGCTCTCTGCTTGATTGTACCAAATTTTATAATATTTCCCTTTTGAGTCACAATTTCTTCCCAGATCTCTTTTTTTACTGACCCCTGGAGTAGTGTGGACAAACTTGGGTGGTGGGGTGGAGGGTTGGGGAGGGGTGGTCATTGGGGGATGAAGGTAAACCTAGAATGGGACTATGTACCAATAAACCAAAACAAATTATGATAAAGCTGACACAAAATAGAATGGGAGAGTTTGATCTGACAGGGTGAAAGTTGCTCTTAGGGTGTCCCTGTTACAAGGTACACAACAAGACACAACAATCCCCTTAGCCTTTAACAAAATAACCGAGGTAGTTACCTTAACAAACAAAAATGGAGGTTCCTCTGAGGGAACATTTTTGAGTATTTGCTCAACATGCACATATGGCCCAAAGTGTGAAAAGTAGTACCGGTACCTGGGCTTTGGCAAGGGTCCTCTGGTTGGGGGGGGAGGGGGGAGGGGAGAGGTTACTCCCCAAAGTTTTTGGTGGGGATGCAGCCTAAACTTTGAAACCTGTACCCTCTTTCAGACCAAAATCCGTGAAATTCCATATCCTATTTCAGACTTCAGCGAAAAATTGATACCCCATTTCAGACCTCTAAAATGACTACATGCCTCAAATATGACCACAGCTAACTAGAATTGGCTCACATTGGGGTCACACACACCTATATAACTCAAATAAGGAAGTACCCCCCCTCCCGCGAGGCAAGGGTCCTCTGCTATCTTCTGCTCATCACTCAGCTGTTTCAAAGGTGAGGCCATGTTTTTCAAATTCTTTGTCCATTGCCCTTTACCAGGTTGATGTAGTTCCTTTTGATGTAAAAAGATCAGCCAATGCCCCCAGGAAACTATAAACCCCCGTGATAGCTGTTATTGAAGTTATCAGTGATTTGACATACAAACCAGACGAAAGGGTCAATTTTTGCTTTGTATTGACACGTTCCCCTTGTTTGTATACCTATTTAAACAAAAGAATATTTGACTGCAGGCTCAACTGCAATAACAGCTATTGCATATCGTATGTCCCATAAATCAATCCTCTGCTCCCCTTCTTCATTGTATGTAATGAAGGATGAGTAGTAATTCATTGAGTTTTTAAATTTGTAGAAAAATCCCAGCACAATCCGAGTTCCTGAAGAAGACATTGGAAGTGAATCTTACAACATGGATCATGCAGTTATCTTGAATTCAACAAGTGCAACAGATAACAGCATTAATTACTTGTGTAAAGATGCTGGCAAAGTGCTGTTTAAAGGAGACAATCCCAAACTCCTCTTGTCAGGTGGGTACAATGCAGATTTGTGAAGTGCATGCTTCCATGGCTGACCCCAGATTCCGTAGCTTGAAGTTACTTGAGATGTTGACTGTTGAGTAGTGGAAAGCACCTGTGAAAATTTGTCTTGGCCAAGAACATGACACACAATTGCCCCAGATGCATGAGGGGAGTGTGAGCATTCTAGAGTTACCCCACAAGTTCACAAATGCCTATGGATTGGTTGAATTCAATGAAGTCCAAAGTTTATTTTCTCATCCAAGAACCTGAAACAATGACCATGGTCAGGGGAGGGGTCTTGTTTTCCATGTTCCTATTGAATTATAGTTCAACACAAGTAAAACTTCAGAAAACTGAAAACTGGTGTGGGAACATGAGCTTCAGCCACAAGGTTTTCAAGTTCTCCAAAGTTTCATAAGTATTTAGACTATAACTATAATTATAGAAACAGGGAAATTGTTTTCATCATTCTTTTAGGAATTGCTGCAAGAAAAAGAAACAAATTTGTTTTGTTTTTGTCACCAGTATAAATTAACAGCTCAAAGAACACTGGTGGTGTTTTTTGTTGAGTCATATAGTATGTCTTTTAGCATGTACTTTCTTACCGAATATATTGTTTACATCAAAACATAATAATGTCTCACCTTTTTTCCCTAACAGAAAATTCAACACGTGAAGATCTTGAGAAAGTTGAGTTGGAATCACAGGATCAGTCAAGTTTTACAAAGTTGCTAAAACGTTGCAAGGACACATCTGAACTCAGTGCTGAGTGCATTTGCAGAGTTGAAGTTTGTATTAGTTGGTATCCTTGCCACTTGAAGTTCTGCCAAGGACAAGATGACAATGGACAACCAACAGAGTACCGCTGTGGAATCAAAACTTGTGGAAAATGTCATGACTTTGACTTTAATGTTGCAGAGAGGCAGCATTGCTTTTGGGATATGGATTCATAATCTGATCCTGTAAATGTAATTTTCTGTAATTGTAAATGTAATTTGTTTACCCACGGAGCACCAAGGAGTTCACAGAACTTGTTCAGAAATGTCCGTGCATTCAAGGATCGAATTGGAATTTGAGAAATGTTGGTTTTTGAGGAGAGGGGAAAACCGGAGTACCTGGAGAAAAACCTCTCGGAGCAGAGAAGAGAACCAACAACAAACTCAACCCACATATGATGCCAGGTCCGTGAATTGAACCCGGGACACATTGGTGGGAGGTGAGCGCTCTCGCCACTGCGCCATCCCTGCTCCCCAGAAAGGATTCATGGTAAACCTCATTTATGACAGTCATTTGACTTAAATATGGAGTCTTTGGGAACCACAGACATTGTCTACCATTGGGATGGTTAATTTAAAAGATATTGTATTCACCTTCACTTAGGGCATACTCTCCAGCTCTTAAGTTTATTGTCAATGTGAGTTGTACCAAAGTGTTAATGCCTAAATTTTGGCCTGGTATTCAACCTGGGCACAAGCTTCAAGATTTGGTCATATTAACTCATTGTCTCTGATCCACCTCGGGCGGGATTTTAATGGCCAAGTACACGAGGTGAGGAAGAGCTAATAAGAAAGAGCAATGAAGATTGAATGGGTGATAACATCGATTCAGTTACAAGCAGGGAGGCTGCTGTTAGCTGTTAATACCCTAAGTAAGGAAAGCAGGAATATTGTATGTTAGAATGAGTAAGTTGTACCTGGGGACAGAGCTAATAAAAATAGAGAGGCTTGTCCAGTCCTGGCCCTTTCTCTCTCACACAAAGCTATGCTCTTGGGATAGAAGCCTCTCTCCTGAGAGCGTAGTGTTGCTTGACAGAGAAGGCCAGAACTAGACTGTAAAGAGGCATGCTCCCACAGAAACAGAAAGATTTAATGATGATGAATTTTTTGGCATGATTAACACAAATATGTCATGAAAGTGCTTGGGGCAAAATACAAATAGGTCTTCATTGCTGGTTAATTATAAACAAGCTTTCAAAATACTCCCAAAACAGCAGCCATACTAAACTGTTGCCTGTGTGCAGGCTTAGAATGTACCCAAACCTGTACCACATAGAGGTGATAGCTTGAAAAATGTAAGGAAATTTTGCGCAAGGTACATGTATGTTTCATATGAGAGGGCAGATGCCTCCGTGTTTGGCGATGATTATTTTTTTCCGGGCATCCGAGACTTGAGTATACATAACATATTGATAAGAAGCACTAATAAGTAAATTATGGTTGATAGTTGGGATTCAAGGAGTTTAATATTATGTATAAACATCAGTTTGTAATATTTATTCATTTTTTAATGAACATTTCGTACTGGTTAAAAAATATTAATATTAAAAAAGATACATATGCACATAGATACAACTTTATGTATTGTCTATGAGCCAGAAAAAAATAAAGGTTTTTTTTTGTTCAGTTGGTTAATAAACCTTTGGTCTATGAATTTCTCATACAAATGACTTGGTTAGAAAGTATTTTGCTCAAACAAACAACAACTTTCAAAGCGTCAGCTTTTTCTAAGTCCTAAATTTGCCATGGTACCCTCAAAAGGAAAATCACTCATTTATTTTAATTATCAAAAAGTAAATTCTCTTTGCTTGTGCAATCATTACATCAGCAGCTCCCACTCATTCTGTGCTTTATCTAGTTTTACAGGTAAGGCTTTTAACAGTGCTAGGTCTCTTTTAAGGTGCTTTCTAATCTTCATTGTTTAAAGGGGTTCTGCCACAGTATTTTAAGTTATCTTGTCCTTGCACAAAATTACCTTAAAATTGAAGGAAACCTGAAAATAATTTACTTCGATAGAAAAACACCAAAAAGATTATAAAAAAAATAGAGGATCAATGATTGAGAGGATTGACATGGATTACAAACGACAAACTTGACAAATTTAGGCTGAACTTTTAAAGATGTGCAAACTGTGACGTAACCCCTTTGAGAACAAAAGAATACAGGCACACTGCAGTCTTGCAAAACAGCCATTTAATTACATCCAATGCTTTTCTTCACACAATAAATATCTACATCTTTGTGAAATGTGCATTCTAATTTTCAAAATAAATGTCTACAAATTTACAATACGCCAGAAAATAACAGACACAAATAAGTTACAACATACCTAACAAATCTACCTATGGATAAGCACTAATTAACAGAAAGTGACAATTCTAACAAAAGCTTTTAGAGTTGCACTGTCTGCCAATGAAACTTATTTAACCATCCTCAATCTCACCACAAAAAAAAAAAAGATTCTCTTAGAATTCCTTGAAAAATTACCCAAAAATATCTTTTACTTGTAACTTATCACAAAACCTATGATTGAAATGCTGGGGCATTAAACCGCCTTTTTGCTGATTTTAAACCCATTGCCCAATACCCATTTTTTTTCTAGTTTGAACTTTTGGAAAATATAAGAAAAAAAGTAGAGACAACCCATTCTTGTCCCCAGAGGCCACGCTCCTTTTGGTCAGCAGCAAGAATTGCGACCTGACTGGGCCCACACCAGAAGTCCGCGATGCAAGGACTTCCCATCAAATTGACAAATCTGATTGGCTTAGAATACAGGACGAATGCTCCACACATGGTCAAAAAATTGGGTCAGGCCAGAGGTTGTGATTCTAGGTGCTGAACAAAAGGAGCACAGCCTCTGGGGACAAGAATTGAGACAACCCAAAGTCAACCTATGGTAGTTTTGACTCCCAGCCCTTCAATCATGGAAATTGACAGCAATTTGCATTATTCCCAAAACAAGTCTTGTTAGAGCAGACACTTTGCAACCTCTTATATTACAAAGCTTTATTAAAATAATTAAATGTAAGTATAAATAATAAATATAACAACTAAAGTGACAATGATGGTGAATGAAATTTAAGTGCTATTGTCTCAATACACATAAAGATAATTTATAAGCTCTCTGAATCACTGACTTGCTGTTCAACTCATAGATGTAGCTCGCTATTGCTCATCGTTTGTGATTCAAAGTTCCATCTTGAATAATCTTGGCTAGAACTAAACCAATGTTTGAATAGCATAGAAAAACCTGGAATGGGCAGAGGATAAAAAGCCGATAACAAGCCCCAAAAGTCACCATAGAACTAATCACAAACTAACCTTAACCTGTGTTGGGTGTTCTTGCATTCCAAATATTCAGAGATTTATTAAAATAATGGCAACAATCTTGGGTATGACATTTTAATTTGATGACTAATTTTAGGTGCATTCAAGATGATGCAAAAACACTCAAATTTCAGTTCCACTCTGTACGCTTCTATGTTTTTTTGTCTTCATTCAAGGATCCTAGGTCAATGGTATGGCACCTGTACTCAAAAATTTCTCAATACAACTCTTGAAAAGACTTGAAATAAAAATATATATATCACATATTTTGCACCCTCTCTGACATGATGTATGCTGTTATTTACATGTACAAGTTAATAATAATAATAATAATAATAATAATAATAATAATAATTATCATTTCTTCTATTTAGCAACTTATAATACATTCTATGCTTGTCACTGGACAAGCTGTTCATCCCAATAAATGCACATTTTATGTTCTTGGGCCACAACACAATAAAACATTTATTTACTTTGTTTAATAGACACATGACTGTTTTCGCCATGTCTGGAGGTTCTGTACCAAATGAATGTAGGTCCTTGTAATTATTCAACTTCACTCGTTTATCACGTCCACAAATACTAGATGATATTGGTAAACATGTAATAAGTTATTTTGTTGGGTTGACTAGTTAGTTTCCATGGAAACCAAAAGTGTCCACAGCTCTTAAGTATAAGTCACACTTTTCAGGGACTGAACCCAGCTGGTTGATAAATCTCTTATTCAATAGACAGGTGTGTAGTATGGCTGTCTATTCTCGTCTCCTTATTTGTGTGTTGTCTCTCAAAATACTGCACAACCCATAAAAATATACCAAAATATTACACATTTGATTGTCTAATAAGGCGATAATCAAGAGGCAATCCTTTTTCCTACTCTTGTTATTATCCTTCTTTCGTAGCGACCTTCATGCAAAAAAGTGACCCTTCTTGGGGATCTTGTTTGGTGGGTGTGAAAAAGGCCTATTATGGATCACTGGCAGAAAAGGACCCATTTGTGGAGGCTTACTAATGGGGAACTCCTACAAAAGTGACCTACCCTCAAGAGACCCATTATGGTACTACATTTTGGAGGACAGGGAAGAAAAAGAACCACTTTCTGGGGCCCATCACTTATCAGGGACCCTAACAGCAGGTCTCTTTTGGAAAGTGTTGAGCATTTGTAATTCAATAATAACTTATTCTAGTTTTTTCTATGGCATTCATTGTGTCAGGCCATTTGTTCTTGATAAGAAAGAACTTTTTGTCCTGAATCATCTTCCACCCACGCTACAATCTTTCCTTCCCAGCCAGGCACAATGTCACCATCATCAATAACCTGTCAAACAAAAACAAAACTTTGGTCAGGTACTTAAGGTAAACTCTAAGAATAAGTCTTTGGTACTGACTCTTTCCCCTATTCTGTAACATGAAGCACCCAGGCATAATTTTTTTCCCCAGGGTGGGATCCAAGACCATCACAATGTACACCCTAAAATTTCATTGGGTTGCATTTAACAGTTGTACCAGTGTATCCCTTCTGGGTGGATAGATGTACATGTATAGTGAGATTTTGGTGTCTTGCCCAAAATCACAGCACAAAGTCCCTGGCCAGGATTCAAATGCGGCCTCTTTATCTGGACTCCCATGGGCTAACTAATAGCTATGTACCTCTTCTTTAACTGTTCCAAACTCAGGATCTAATGCTTTGAAGTGGTAGCGATATAATCCAGGTCTGTCAATTGCTTCTTTGAAGTCTCCTAAAGTTATTTCTCCTAATCTGCAAACCACAAATAATACAGTAAGCTGATGAGAAAATCGTCCATTGCAAATAATATCACAATTATTTATAATATGGGGAGAAGTCTGATGGCACAGAGAATTTGATACCTATGCACAACAATTAAAATTTTCATTTCTTGAGACTGAAATTTTCTTCAGCTGACCTGTTACTGTATCACTAAATGTTTGGAGATTTAAATTGTCCACCTCTCACGATAATGAAAAAAGGTTTGTCCTTGCTAACTTATTTCACATTAATTTGTTTCTGATGGCCATTTTGCTATGTCAAATGGACCCTCTACTTTCCTTGGATTTTGATAAGTTAAATCAAACAAAATGTATTGAAATCATCAAAAATAGCGTTTAATAATACCTTCTCGGAATTGATGTAAGGAAAGGAGTGACTGTCTTCTCTGTAAAATAAAGTACTTTGGTGCTAATTACATGAGTGTCTTTAGCATTACCATCTGGAAAACGAAAACAGAAAAAAAAAAGTTGACATACATTTAGAAAGTAAATTCAACTAGAGTTGCCTAAGAGATGGTTAGAAGCACAATCTTGAAAATGAGGATAAAATCTCTTAATAGAGCTAAGTCATGGTTTACTCATCTTGAAAAGCTTAGCCTAAAATTTTCAAGTTAGTCCTTTGTAATCTGTGTTAATCTTCTCCATCTTTAACCATCTTTGTTCTTTTATGGTTTATTATTATCTCTTTGGTGTTTTTCTATCTTAGTAAACTACTATTTTCAGGTTTTCTTCAATTCAAGGGTAATTTTGTACATGGCCAAAATACCATGACTGAGCTCCTTTAACCAGAATAAAAAGTACTCAGGTTCAGTTGTACAACTATACACAAGTTCACACATAAGCCCACATTTACTGATCACAGGTGATATGCTTACCAAAGCAAGGCAAATTACACTTAATATTTCAATCTTTTGCACTAACTGCTAACAGTATATTAGGGACCGTTCATTTTTTATGAGGGAGGGGGGGCTGGTGGGATTTGGGAAGCACCATTTAAAAATCACATGACCCCCCCTCAGCTTACCAATTTTTTCACGTGGCCCCCCCTTATAGCGGTCATATTTTGGGATGACCCCCCCCCCAAAAAAAAAAATTTGAACAAACAATATTTAGATTTCAACTTTTTTAATATTTCTCTATTATCCCCCTACTTCACGTTTCGTGCTCACTGTGAAGATAATATTTACAATCCCTGTACTACAGAGAGCTGTTGTTTGAAAAACAAATCAAAAGAAAGAGAAATCAATTTCGGATCTCCTCGTTATGGCTCGCCCTGAGCGTGTGGCATTTGGCCTCTCATTGGCATCTCCCTCATCTGAATTGATGAATGCCCACAGTTTTAATGTAAAACAGATCAAATGTATAGAAGCTAAGTTGAGGAAGGTCACGCAAGACATGGAAGCACTAGAAAATAAGAGCAATTATAACAGCGTATTCAAGGGCACACTCAAACAGCACATCAACAAAAGGAGAAGGAAAAAAGAAAGCCGCAGAAAGTCAAATGAAAGAAAGAGGAAGCGGACTGAAAACAACGTCCAACGAGTTTATGGAATCTGTGTTGGAAACCCGCTAGGAAATGATCTTACACAATGCCTTGTGTACCCTCTTAGAATGGCCGTCCCGGAAGAGTGTATTAAAGTTGAGGATGTTGCCACGTCGTTATTTAGAAGAGATGGGCCATACATCGCACAGCTCTTGGAAGGGAATTATTTCACCAATGCTGCAAGAAGCAGAATCATCACCAACCTTGAGCAGGAAGTCAGAGATTATGTTTACACCTTCATGTACCCTGAAGAGTACACTCTGACGGAAAGCATTGCTGCTTCTTGCAGCATCGGTGAAAGAGACTCCCATAGCAGCACAAGCGGTGACGAAGAACTCGACGACAGCGAAGATGAAGATGAGTGCCAGTGAAAGTTGCATTCAAAAATAACAGTGTTAAATACTTCTTTTCAGTAGCTACAAATGCTTTTTGTCGCCCAAGGTTTTTTTAAAACAGAAGGAAAGTTTGTAATAAATTTGTATCCTGCCTTCTATGTTTATTCTATAGCAATTTTTTTGATATTCAAGCATTATGCCATTTTAAAGTTTTACTAAAATATTTCACGTGACCCCTCCTTTTTCCCTTATTTTTTTGGGATGGCCCCCCCTCGAAAACCATTTTTTTTCGCATGCCCCCCCCCCCAAATCCCACCAGCCCCCCCTACCTGATAAAAAATGAATGGTCCCTTATTATGAGCTTTCTTTCTAAGGTTTGTGGGCTAGTAAAGTTGCAATCTTTATCACACACATATATACCTAAATGTCTTTGATGTGGGAGCGATTTGCTATTGTATCCATTGCTATGATCAAATCCATTCACACCCTGTTAAACAACAAAAGCTTCTTAATCTGAGAGTTGCAATACATGTACCATGAAATACAGGTAGTTCATTTTTATCTATTCAGATGTCAAATTTATATATTCTAAAAACTCTAGAACTCTTTTACTGCTAACTACAGAATGATACAATTTTATTCATTAGTTAGGGCTTACAACATTAATTTACAAAACATTTCAAGGTATAAACTGAGGACCAAAAGTAACCAATTAATGATCAATAAGGTCAGTGAGTAATTGATGGGTAATCACTGAGTAATCAACTGATAAGTCGTTGATTGGTCCACTGTGTTGTTTGTGTTCTTTGTGATTGGCTAGAGTGATTACTTTGGTTTCGTTTTAAGACACTTGAAACTGACAGCTCTACTCACCTACGCATGTCATTGATTATTCATTGATGCTACTGATTACTCATAAATTGATTACTCATTTGTTTCACTGATGTCATCAATGTTATCAATTAGTTACGTCAGGTAATGAGCATAGCCGATGGAAATTGGACAAATTAAAATAAATGGAAAATATGGCCAATGCTAAATTCATGACTTGAATTACTCTTAAACTACACTTGCCTTTATATTAACACTCTCAGTATCAGAATCAAAGGAACTGGACTGGTGATCTGAAGAATGGACTGCAAGAATACTCTGCAAACAAAGTCACAAAAATAATAAATAATTATACATATTGTCTCATTGGACATTTCAGTTGCTGTACACTGTACGTACTTGTAAGATATCACACATTTGCTTGGGAGGTAATACACATCATATGCGTCCAATGTTTGGAACTGATTGTTACCTGTTCTAATGTGTCCAGTGTGTGGTGATGTGGATCATGTGGTCTAAAACAGCTCCGCAGACTTTCAATAGCTTCTCGTACAACCTCCATTTCTTCTGATCTCTGGCAATGACAGACAAAACACATTCAGGTTATTAGATATAAATTCTGAACATGTAGTATGTACATATGAGTAATCACTAACTGCATGATAAGCTCACCTTCAGTCCATGAGAAACGACAGCAGAGTTTTGTACATTCTGTGGATTCAAAATCTTGTCCTCTAGCGATGCCATCTTCTCATCCTGTGTGGAAATTCGAGCTGACAGGGTAGCCTAGTATCAGTCAGAAAGATGAATGTTATAAGCCAAACCACTTTTTCATCATAAACTAATTAATAATTAAAAGTATCCTTCATTAAGAATTTCTCTATTTATTGTATTTTATTCTCCAAGTTCCTTAAGGTTACTCTATGCATTTCGCATCATTTGTTGGGAGAATTAAGTTCAAAGATCAAGGCTTCTTTTTTCATGATCATGATCATTCTTATAATGATACTGATACTGATACTGATACTGATAATGATACTGATAATGATAATGATAATGATAATGATAATGACTTTATTAGTAGTACTTCCACGGGGTGACTCTTCGCCTCCTAATAACTATTTGTAAATTATAAGCTATAAAATGTCTTTACCTGGCTACATACTTGAAAATAAAATCACAATTACATACTCACAGTTACACAAATTACCTAGTATCAAAATGTTCAAAATTACTAAAAATATTAATAGTTTCAAATTACTAAAAACATATATATTCTCATAACTGCAAGTTATACTACTGTATAAAGAATTTAGAGAAAATGTATTGAACACGTGCAAGTTGTTATGTTTGTTTTTACCTCATATGAACCAACAGAATCAAGCTTCTCCTGGAGATCTCTTATTCTCTGTTGTAATTCAATTATAATGGTATCATCTACTTGTCTGCCAGGTCCTGCCTGTAATAACGAAAAAATAAAAGAGATGTTTGCTGATGGTAAATTAATTGCAACAAAGTATAAAACAGGAACAGCCCTATTCAGAAAAGAAAGTGAACTCTAATCTCAACCCCATAGTTGACTACAAGCTATTGTGGGTCAACAGATAGTGCACTGAACTCAAGATCAAGAGGACTGCGTTCAAGTGTTGGGTAAAGGGCAAGTCAGTTTACTCCCGGTCTCAGTGCTTCTCAGGATCATCATCTCTGGTGTTTATTAAATATAAAGATCAAGTGCTTTCTAACCTAATGGCCCTTTGCACAAGTGCTTATGTCTGACTTCAGTACCACAAAGTGATTAGCCAAGGAGTACAATGTACTTCACTCCCTCCCCTTGATGGGATGCTAGTTCATTGCATTCATTAGTGTTTAATTCACTGTTACTCATTGATATACATGGTTAGAGAGAGGGACTATGACTTTAGAGTTTGTTGCCCAAGAACACTCACAGTGACCATGGCCAGGGCTCAATGCCAGATTTATTTAAAATGAAACACAGTAAGTTGCCTTGCACCCTGGTTAGAGACCTGCAAAACCAGAAAAATGCTGGCAGCGAACTGTAATGGACTATCACCTTAAATTTAAATACAGTTGAACCCTGCTAAAATATTTCAAACTCTCGATTATGGGAAACAAAAATTAGTTTGAAAAAGAGGGGTTCAAAATAGCCAATGTAATAAACGACTGAAAGGTAAGAACTCAAAGGGTTTTGAGTTCAAAGAAACGAGGAAATTGAAATAACCGAGTTCGAATTATCAAGGTCCAAAATATATCGACTTAAATTCCAACCAGGGAGAGAAGAGATACTCATAACTGTAGTTTCTTCACGACCCAGAAATCCACATGTACTACCACAAACCTGTGCAAATTGAAGTTCCTCAATATGCCTCATAGCATCTTCAAGCTCCACCCTCTGTTTATCGACTGTCTTCTCTCTGCGTACCAGTTCACTACGAAGAGCAGACACTTCCTTGTCCCTCTCGGCAAGCTGATACTGTAGTTGTTCTACTTCTGATTTGTGCTGTTGCTGCGACAACTCGTGCTTTAACGAGTCTGACTGAAGCTGCATGATGGTCTGTTCTTGTAGATTGAGTCTGGACAACAGACCAGCCTTGATGCCTGGTAACATAATAACAAGTTGCAATGAGTTTCATAATTCTCATCTGTTATCTGCTTAGTAAGGAGCTGACTACTCCATGCTGTTTAGTTCTCAACACTTCTTGTCCAGCCCCAGGAGGTGGATTCCCATGTGAAAAGGTCAGGGATGCCCATCAAAGAATTTAAATTAAACCCTTAAAGTAGACTAATATGGGCCTGGCTTCAGCTGTATTTGACCCCTAAAAGATACCATTTTAAAACGGACATGGCAGCGTTGCTTATTATTTCTTTGAGAGCAACCCTGATACCTTGACGGCTAGCCCAAAAACTGTGATTGACATCCCTAAGTGAGATCATGAGCATCTCTGACCTTTTGACTTCAGAGTCCCCCCCCCCGCCCTTCGATGGGTTGTCCAGTACATACGAACAAACCTTGAAGATTGATACACTCCTCCTTGGTTTTGTTGAGTTCCGTTTTCAGACTGTCATATTCAGCTTCTCTCTGATCAAGTCGACTGCTCACTATAGTAAGCTGTTCCTGAACTGTGGAACCTTCAAGCCCACAGTATTCTTCAGGAATCTCGTCGTCTTCCACTCTGCCATTCAGTAACTGTAAAAACAACCCCAAAATATGGAGATGTGCCTCATCTAAACTTGTCTTTGATGCTGGGTGCAGGAATCGAACTTCTCAAACTCACAAATTATTCATCAAGTTTAAACCTGTGACAGTGTTTGGATATCTGATTTTAATTAGAATATATTTTTTATGATTTTATTTTTGCATTTTCTCTCTATTTTTGGTTCTGATTTAGAAGTCTCTACCCCTCCTCCCCCCTGGGATAGGGTGATGCCCGGAGTAAGAAGTAACTCAATCAACCAACTTGCATGACATCACAAGTGTAAGCAAGCATGTCCACTTTCTGTTCAGAAAAGGAGAATTTTTTCAGAACAGGAGCATTTTTTAGAACACTTAGAACTGAAGTGCGAGAAGCACTCATATGCACCTTTTGCTTCTCGATGCCCTTGTTTCGTGATCTTAAAAAATTCCACATGCCAACACACTTGGGCACGTTAACTGTTTCCCAAAAACACATGTCAACATTTGGCTGCAGCTCAGGCTTCTTCCTACACTACTCTTGTGCTCTTGTACTTCCTTGCTTGCTCTATGACAGAATAAAGCATATCTAAAGCCTCAGTCTTTTCATTTCTCAGCAAGTTGACAATTTTTTTTATTCTTGACACCGAATTGTTGGCAATGTGTTGACATTGTAAAGAGAAATCATATTTTGATCACTTTTGAAACCTGAGAGAACTCACCAAGTTCTGTAGGTGTAGCAGCATTTCCTTTGCACTATTTGTGTCCTCTTCCATACTATCATACCCTTCAGTTACTTCACGAAGAAACTCTAAATCTGGAAACGTACTGGCATTATTATTATTAGTCTTTCCAGGATCTTTAAAGGAAACAGATTCTGAATCAGATGCAGATTGAAGTAGCTCTAGATCTCTGTGAGGTAGTCTTGGAGTAGTGCCGCCACTACTAACATTTGAACCATCTGACCCATTGTCCTTGTCACGTCTAGAGGACTCTGCACTAGATGGCCGACTTATCTTCCTCACTGGTGTTCTGTGTAATGGTGTGTTGAGTGGCGATGCAGACAGTGTGGGACTGGTTCCTGGACTAACGTCCACAGGGTGACGATCAATCTTTAGAGTACTATGGGCAATCTTAGATGTTTTTCTACAAACACCAATGAAAGAAATTAATCTTTCTGGGAGAGATGAATACAGTTAAACCTCCTGTAAGCGACCATCCAAAATGTCAATCCTTGGTGTTTGCTTATGAGGGCTTAGATCATATTGGGTCAAAACTTTGCCTCATTAGCATATGGTAACTGCAGAAACTTACCCCATGTTTTAAATGTTTTTTCATGTGAAGAGTCAATTTTGAGAAAAAATCCGGCACTTCTCATTGAGAAATTTCCGTCTCTTGTACTATCCAGGAATGCAATGTTACAACACCTTATTATCCTATCTCTGCTTTATTATCTGCCAAATGGTTGCTTACAGGAGGATAAAAACAATAGAAATTTCAAACTTTTAGCTCTAAAAAGAGGTCACAGTTGCTTACGAGAGGCGGTTGCTTACAAGAGGTTCCAAATATAGTGATTTGACTTGGTAACTTTTGGTATTTTGGAAAAACTGGTCACTGAGGAGAGGTGGTGGTCATGGAGGTTTGACTGTAATTAGAATGCCACAATGAAACCCTGTTAATCCGGTCAACAATGGGCAAGTCTGGCTGTATTATCACGGTGATCGTACTCAAGGGGTTCTCTAAATAAGAAAATGACTGACTGAGCTTACGTAATAAAGACGTGTCTGTACAAATGGGGTGGCTGCAAGGTGGGGTTCCACTGTATTAAGAATCAAAAACTTGAAAACTTGAAGAAATATTACTTTCTTTAATCTGAGGAGAACACTGACTGAAAGGAAACAAATACCCGGTAACTACCTTAGCCTGAAGGGCATGTGAACATGTCTCCCTGCACTAGCCGCTTTCCTGCTAGCTTCACCAATAGCAGCAGCAGCTTCAGCAGCAGCAGCTGCAGCAGAAGGACTTCGTGTGAGCTTGGTATTCTGTACAGGCGACAGGCCACTCGGATGTGCTGGAGGTTTAACACTGCCAGGTTTGAAGTGAGCTGCTAAAGCCAGAACAAGGCGCATTGTGGCTTTTAGATTTCCATCCACAATTTCTGGAAGGAAAACAACAACTTAATTACGACGGTTACAAGGACAACAAAAATTAATGTCTCTGGCTAACCTACAATGATACGGTAAGGTAAAATCTGCATCAGGCTAGTAGTTCATACAGCTGGAGCTTATCCTGATTTCTGTAACATGAAGTAACTAGGAGTATTTCTACTCCCTCTTTCTCTCTTGATGGGATGCTAAGTCCATCACAGGGTTACTCCCCAGCTTCAGATTTGCTGCTACCCATTTATATGCCTGGGTGGAGAGAGTCACTGTGGAAGTTAAGTGTCTTGCCCAAGAACACAACATAATGACACCAGCTAGAGCTCGGCCAAACTCGGTCTAAAATCCAGCATGCTAACCATTATACCACCATTCCTCCACAACCAACAATATTATCACTTAATTTCTAAATTATGCGTTTTCACTTAAACTTAAATAGGTTTAGTTCAGCACACAATGAAAGTCATGTCTGTTAGCCTGGAGCTTGTGGTTGAGCTAGTGGATGCCATCCTTCACTTGGCTACAGGGCAGGTGGGGTAAAATGTGAGAAAATTCAAGTACTGTGAGAAATCAAAATAATAACTCTTTTAATTCTAATTATTGAATTAATTTATTAATCAATTGTGTATGTGAGATTTTTTTCCAGGCTAGTGACAATAGGGAGTTTAAGCAAATCACTACGGCTGGCGCTGATACGGCTGCCGGAAGTAAATTTCCCCCAAAATGAGACACTGCGCATGTACGTCGGTTGCATCCAACCATAGTGTGAAACCTGACTATGTGAGTCGGGATGTTTCGCTGTAGTGGCTACTACGTCTGGTTTATTTCGCTTCTCTGGCCCTTTTCAATGGACATCTCTGCATTTTAAGAATTCCATTGGATACTATATCCTTTAAACTCAATTTAAGTCAAAGATTGTGTCAAGGTTGCCTTTCATAAGCTTGTAAATCCGTATCCTGAATTTACAATAAGTTTTGGCAAAGGTGTTGGAATGGCGAAGCGAGTTAAGTGAAATATTCGTGTTGAGCACGAGGTTGTTTTTCTTTGGTTAAGTTTGCTTTGAGGGTTTAGTGAAGATGTTTTATATCTGGATAACTATACGATGCTATTTTGCTTCTTTGAGTATTGATATATTTGTGTTCTTCACTCGATATTCTTTGAGATATTTGTCTCTGAAATTATATATTTCATCCATGAAATTGTTATGGTACAAAGTGTATGGCATTCGCTTTTGCTCAGAAATAATCTGTTCGTCCTACCGAATAACGGCCATCGTCCTTTGAGCGAAGCCATTTGGCTGTGAGAAACTAAATAAAAGAGATTTTATACTCCTTAGCCGATGTTTCTTCATCTGTGTATTTCGCTTTACCCGCTAAACTTAAAATTTGGCAGACCACCGAGACGTACTCTCCCCAGACCTTTTCAGTCACGGCAGCCGTAGTAGCACCAGCCGTAGTGATTTGCTTAAACTCCCTAATGACTATGGGACTGGTACGTGTGCATCCTGGCCACATCTTGCCCCAAGGACAACCTGGAAAAAAATGTTCTTTGCACCCTGTAGTTAACTGAGTGAATGACATGACAGACCGACTGACCAGATAACCAGCAGCACTGATTGACAACCTAACTGACTGTCTGACCAACACACTGATGAAGCAACCAAGACTCTACTGACTGACGGTTTGATTGATTGACTGACGTCCCTACTGACTGACTGACTGACTGACTGACAGACAGACAGACTAAATGAATGACTGACAGATTGACTGAGAGCTGAAAATAATTATACCACCACCCATTTTTACCTTTCGAGGAGATCTGTCTCATTTTGATTCTCTGGGCTGCCATAAAGTGTAGAACGTGATCCACATTCTCCTTCTTGGCTGCATAGGTTGTCGGAGATTCATCGAATTTCAGAGTTTCACCAGCTGCAATAGAAACAAACGGACAAACACAAAATCTACATTTTCCTCACTGATTTGCTTGACTTCAGGGATGCTGCTAAGGGTTTTAATTGCCAGCTAATTTCACCCACTGGAAGAGAACCTAAAACTGGCAGAAACCTCAGACAAAATCAAAAGTCTGGAGCTGCCAAGGTCAGAAAGGACAGCTGGCCCTGTTAATGGGCTGGCTGAGTGTTTTCTCAGCCATGTCCCTATGACTTACTTTGAATTTATTACTTATTTTGATGGGACAATTATTGCCAACAGAGATGTGTCTATAGTTAATAATGGATCAGTTAGCAATAGTTATTCATATTAAGACTATTACACGCTATTCGCTGCGCTCTACTGAAGGTGTTTTATTAAAGCATCCTTCGGGGAGAATGAAAAAGTCATTTGGTGACAGATCCTTCAGTGTGGCTGCGCCCACTCTGTGGAACGCTCTTCCTGTTAGCCTCCGCATGATCAAATGTATTTCCACTTTTAAGTCAAATCTTAAAACTTATCTTTTTAAATTAGCCTTTAATATTTCTTAAATATGTGTATATAAATAAATGATGTAGTGTTTTTTTATTATGTTTAAATTTTATTGTAGATTTTTAATACTTGTACAGTTTTAGGTTATTTATTGTTGTAATGCGCTTTTGATCACCTGGTATGTTAAAAACCGCACTATAAATCAATAAATTATTAATTATTATTAAGAGTTGTCAGAATTGGTACACAACATGTTTAGTTCAATGACTTTGATCTCCATTCATTACTTTTATCAGTATGGTATCGACTCTATTTGTGACCCTTTGTTGAAAGGCTATCATCAACAAATTCCTATGATTTTTTGTCATGATTAGAGGAGGGAGTCAAAAGAAATTTATTGTATTTTGGCATGTGTCCTTCAATTTAATGGCCAAACATTGCTAAATAGAGAAACATTGTTCTGACAATTTTTTGGGCAGTTTGAGCTTTGTAGTATCTAGAAGTCTAGATGCAAAGCACCAGACACAAAAATCATGATTACATGATACAAGTACTACGAAAACATGACAGTGATTAAATGAGCTGAGTCACTGGGATCCAAGTTAAAAATAGCACAAATGTGACAGCTGTGAAGTGGCTATTGAAAAGTTCCTTAGGAATCTTTGTAGATTTCTTCTATAGGCTGAAATGTTAACAGTTCTTTAAGTCTCTACCAAAAATCAAACAAGGCTACGAAAACAGTGGTTCAAGAATCAAATTCTGAAAAAAACTGATGCAGAACTAAACATTTTATAGTTGAGGAAATATTTCAGTTTTTATTAATTTTACTTAATTCATAATTAACAAAATGTCCCACTTTGCTTCATGACTCCAAGGCAATTTAAATAGAGTAAAACAAGTTTCACATTTGGAAAGGGGTGTCATGCCATGGAACGATGGAAAACAATATTACTAACAACCTTCTCTACAATAATTAAAGAAGAACAGAGTGTGAAGACAGCAGCCTCTCTTCACTACCAACAGATTTGGAATTCACGAGAACCAACTGGCCGGTAGAGATGCAAGAATAAGTGATCACTAACATTAATAATTATAGGCAATGCAAAAACAAGATTATGAAATTTCTTGGACATACTTTTACTGTAACAGACTTCCAAAACAAAAAGCAACAAATTCTGACTAGCTTATGGTTGATTCAAAGACTCTTTCATTCTTTGAAAAATAATTTAACTCAGTTTGGTTATTTTAATTTCTTTCTTAGTGACTGTTAATATCTCCCTCTAAATTTTGGAATCTAATAATAAACTTAAGTTAATGAAGTGACATCCAATATACTGCAAATGATACATAATCACCATTTATTTAATCCAAGACAAAATGAATTCGATGTATGATAAGCCAAGCTATGCAGATTTAAATTTATCATGAAGTTTTTAATTAACTTAACTTAGACTATTCTGTCAGGCAGTCACCAGCAATGTCAATATTTTGACTAGCTAGCTGGTAAGATATCAGTGGATTTTAACACTTCAAAGCACTTGTAATAAAATGTTCTTCAGTGAAAATTATTAAGTAGATCAAATGCAAAGTCATTAAAAGAGAAAAAACTCACCCAAAACTTCCACAAGTTGAACTAAGGCAACACCATCTCTTGTGTCTCGAGGGATTTCACGAACAAAACGACTGCCAGGTCTTTTCTTCAACTGTGAATTGACCCACGCAACATATTGCTCCTATTATTAACACAAATTAGAGTTAGAAGATATCATTTAAATTTCACACGAATCAAAGAATTTAACCCAAGTGATAAGTCTACATGTTATTCACCGTGTAAACATCTCCTCCATGACTCTTCTCCTTGTCTGACATTTTGCTTTGCGTTTACAGAGCCATCAAAACATGTTTGAGCATACCATAATGAGATCCATTTATGAAAATTAGAATGTCAAACCAGCAAGTTTGGCATTTGAATGAGCTCATAACGTTCTTCTAGTTTTCAAAATCAAAAACTGTTGTGAACCATTTGAAAATCAAATAATCTATGGTCATAAATTGCTACTACAGAGCAAATACATTAAGAAATGGAAGTTAAAAGTTGAATCATTCACGAAGGGCATATTCATTTATGGTTGAATGCCTCCAAAAATGAAGTCAATTTTGCATAACAATGATAAGAATTTGAAGGGAAAGGAATAAAGGATATCATGGACACAATAGGGAAACCTACAAGGCACAGGGAGAATAAACACAATTAGAAAGTGACTAAGATTTTCTTGCCAATTAAATTGTATTGTTCAGAAATTAAACTGTGTGCAGACCTACATGTAGGTATTTGTTAGCAAAGTTAATTTGACACTTGCTAATTGAAATTTGCTAATTGATGAGAATAGGCCTGTAAATGTGCAGTTTTAAAATCTGAACAAAACACAATGATTTTGAAGAAACAAAAACCTTTGCACCCCAAGAGCTATTTAAATATTAAAAGGGAATAGTGCAAACTATGGCTACATGCAAATTGATGTTATAAAATTAATACTGAATGGAAGTGTCATATATATAGCACAGTCAATCCTATATTTATTAGCTACCACCCTCAGTGAATGGACAAGTGGCTGTCCAGTTGAAGGATGTCATTTGATAGAACTCTCCCTCAAATTAATTTTGCTACACTACATTTCTGTAGTTGACATTATGCCGCACACATTGATCAAATATTCATGCAAAACTCATTTAAAAACTCTCATATTTGACAATATTTGCACTAGCTTCATCACTGGAATTTAAAACAATTTTAAAAACAATTTCAAAATCCAAAAACATTGTGTAGCATGCTGTTAAGACTTGATTTCCATGAAGCAACATGTGTTGTGGTTTTGCCATAAGCTTGTCACATTGGGCAGGGCTGTGCTCCAGAAGTGCCCTGGTGCCACAAGCACGTAACTTTCACCTTTGGGCAACTGAAAAAACTTACTCTTTTTATATCAGCTTAAGTGCTGGGCACCCAGGATTTCATGGTTAGGAACCTTTGGGCTCCTTGTAATTTTTCTCAGAACACTGTCTTCCATGGGGCAGTGCAATAAAAACTTTAATTTTTTTTTTTTTTAAGTATCCATACCCCTTGCACAAAGGTATTCTGGTTTAAACCTCTCCATGCTTCATAAAAATTCTAGCTAAGCTTCATGTTTTCCTCTAAAACAATGACTTGGCATTTGAAACCCCCTCCCCCTTGAAAGTTTTAACAACATTCCTTGGATGAATATGGATATGTCCTGCCACTGTACAGTACATTGTATGCCCACATATCATAGCACAATTGCATGTATCCTTTACGTCTGTCTTAGCAGAAGCTCTACAAGGAGCTATTAATATAATAGTTACTAAATAAATGCAATTAAAGAGACCAATAAAGTAGCCTGAACCGACTCAAAACTGTGAGCAGTAAAGATTTTTGTAAAAGAATTTTAGTTTCTATTTTCAGGGGTAGCCATGTGACAAAACAGTCACAACCACAATTCAAAACAATATTTGTGACATTATCCAACATTTTATCCACTTTTCTTAGAAGCAGCCAGCAACTGTGAGCGATGTCTGAAGATTTCTTTCAGCCCCCCCCCCCCTCATTTTTAAACAGCAGAATATTTGCCAGCCCAGTAAAATTGTAACTGCATCAGTTTCTGCAGGAGCCCATACTTTTGTTAGACAAAACATAGGGAACAAAATAGTAGACAGGATGTACTTTGTTTGCAACTGAGACATTTTACTAGCGTACATTTTATTCTTGATAAGGGGGATGAGGTAATTGTGGGACGTGAGGGTAATTTCCAGGGGGAGGAGGGGGAATTTTAACATCTGAAAATTACGCACATACAGTGGAACCCCACGTTATGGCCACCCTATTAACGCAGGCACCTCATTATTTTGGCCACTTTATTCTGGCCCGAACAAAAGCTCAGTTGGTCAATTTCTTTTTAAAGAACCCCTTTAATATGGCCACCCCGTTAACGCAGCCCAATTTTTGTAAGCCATTGGTGACCAGATTAACAGGGTTCTGTTGTACATTGATATGGGAGATTATAATTATAACATTGCAATTTTTTCTCATCAAAGAATGGGGGTTGCTAGCTTTTTAGGATGAAGGACATGGCACGGAATATGGTCTCAAAAAGGGGGGCAGGATAAAAAGTTATCATGATAGTTTGCAATTAGCAGGGGGGAGCACTCAAAGAACTGCGATAGGCATTAGCTTGCCTATGACACAATATATATTATAATGTAAACATTCTGGCAGAGGGCGATAATTAACATTTCTGAGGCTCTGAAAATTCCAATTTTTCTGCAGGGGTATACTCCCCTGATCCAATTCTAATAAGTGTATTTTGCACCCAGTAAGATCATCTCTCAACAGACTGGTAGATCAGTAGCAAAATTTGCAAACTTTTATCATCTCTCTGCAGTTTACACACTCTATTTAAAATAAATCCACAGAGTATAGAGATTTGACACTGAGGCAAGCAAACTGGAATCATCAAGTGCATTGTGTTTTATCACATAGAAACAGTGGAATTTAGACCTCAAACAACGACTTTATTGCTACTGTGTAGCAATATTTAAGTAGAAGGAAAGCTCATAAAAACGAACAAAAGAAATTTAATTATTATTTACAGACATTGGATATTCTGCATTTTCCTTATCCAAGCACATTATGTCACAATAGTATATTATTATATTCAAAGCCTCCATAAGCCTGAACCATCAGAAAGCAGAAAAAGCTTCCCTAACTTGAGGTGGCTGCTTAAGGGAATAAGCATCATAAGCACTAGCAGCATTAAAAATGGGTGGCCACTCACAGGAGCTTGCACTGCCCACATTTAACAATGTTCATGCAGAAAAAAAGCACACTAACCGCTGTGTTAAATTATGGTTTGTTTTTGTGACAGTGAATATACAAGTATACATGTAGAGCTGTATACTAACAAGCGTGTTGACAGAGTTTTGACTGTATATTAAAAGTCCATGCTAATAGAGTATATTGATAGTTCTACACAAACCTTTTAAAAAGCTGTATATGGGGAGCATGGCAATTACATTATCATGAAATATTAAAAGGGGATTGAAATCTCTCATACAAAATGATCACTTGCTTGTTACTCTATTCCATGGCAATAGATGACCCTTTGCATTTTCAACTGCAAATTAATGTGTAGTAACCAACTGCACATAACTGCACATTTAGGCATAATTTTAAAAGGTGTCAACCATTTTACAGTGACAACAGCAAGAATAAACACAACAAATCCATGTGTCCAATTGTAATTTTTTTTTCCCTTCACAAAAATCATAGCATTTCCCCAAAACAATTTGCAACCAGGTCTTTTTGGCTTATGAATTTTTGGGCTTTAAAACTGAGACCTGGCAAGTCTTGTATAAAATAATTGTGCTGACTGAGGGAAGGAAAACTGACAAGAAGTTTAAGCCGCCTGCTTTCATGCATATTTCATGTACTGTGTGGGTCACTTGTACATGACCTGCAGGAATTGAGCAATGAAATAATTACATGAATGTATACTCAATGAAGCAGTTGGAGACCTTGTTATGAACAAATTATTTGCATATGTGACAACTTATATGAATAACTCACTTGCAAGAATGACAGAAGAGACTTGTCGAGATCCTTATGTTCTGTTTAGCATAAACTAATATTAAGTTATAGGTTGACAAAGAGGAAATAACCTTGCCGATATTCAAATCAGTTTTCAAGACATCTACAGAGCATTTGGTCTTGAAATTTCACCCATATTGTTATACACAATAAAATGGCTAGCCAAAACCACTATTAAATCCACATTAAAATAGACACCTACCTGAATTATTTACAACTGTACAAATTTTTCATTCACAAAGGTTAGTGAGAGGTTTTGTACATGCCGTTATTTTAAGAAACAACATTGACGGAAAGAAGTTTCTCTGCAATGCTCAAAATAAATGATATTGTATCTGTTGCATTATAGTCACAAAGCGATTTTACATAAGCTTATTAGCATTTACAAGCTTTGATACTGAACTCTTAAATAAAGATTCCAAGAAGATCTCGTTACGAGTATATGAATAAACAAGTGAAGGTACTTGTCAAAATATATTTTCAAGTACAATCGAGAATGTCAACGCTAATAAAATTCCAATCAATCTCTCTAAGAGGACATACTTGCAAGAGAAAATGTGTCTCGCCTTTAATCGAGTTTTAAGCAGCATAAAATGCAAAAATATTGGCTTGTTTGTCGTTGAAGTCTTGTTACCCTGGGAGAAAAAATCACTTTCTCGACTATGAACCACTTAATTAAGAGATCTTTACGCCGAACGTGTGAAAATTACTCGGCATAAGATAGATACTGTATTGGCTTAATAACCTCCTACAACATGCTCCAATGCGTGTTTATCCACCGTAAAAACACAAAACACGACGGGGATCTGTCTGCAACGTCGTTTACGCACAGAAAATGAATTACGAGTATAAACTTATCGAAGAATTTACTTTGTTATTACCTCTCGCTTGCCTCCTTCTTCCACATTTCGCTTGAGTGTTTCTCTTGTCAACGGGGAAGACGACCAGCTTTCCACATAGTAACCGCTTTCTTTCTTAAATTTGCTTCGTGCAGTGGTAGGCGAAGGAACAGGAATATTTGGCCTGCTAGAGTCGTTCGGGAAATTGTACATGTCGCCGTTATTTCTTTCCACATACTACTCTTCTGATCTGACATTCCATTTATTCACGCTCGAGAGTTTCTTCTTCGCTTCTTGTCCGGCAGGAAGCCATTACTGTAATACCGATGGATAATTTATTCAGTCGATAACCGATCGGTGCGAATTCGACCGGAAGTTGCTGTAATCGGATCGGAGCAAAACCATAAAATAAAGAAGATATACCTACAAAAACAACTTGCTAGTGTCAACATGCAAAGTTCCACAAACACATTAGCAGGTCGGAAGAATGTCAAAACAGAAGATTCTCGACAGACTGTTTGTGCATTAATTCATTCCGTGATGATTTTGATGTGTTGTCACCTAAGAGATTCTTCAAATTGCGCGTCAAAGGCCACTTCAAAGAATGATTTATGATAGGCTCGAAATAGATCGGTATTTTGTTTTCTCTCGCGCCTAAACGCCGAAAAGCAGAGAAAGTGTACACGCGATCTTTGCAGATGAAAGCGGGTTTGGAACGTGTTGAACAAGGGATTCAAAATATCCTTCGTTCGAATACATCCCATCAAAGACCCTGGACAAAAAAAAAATACCTTCCAGTAATGAAAGTGCTGAAACAGCCTACAAAGAAATGAAAAAGGAAGGAGTGGAAAGGGCTTCGAACAGTCTAGGCTCTAAATATTTTGATTGGAGTCTTCAAGTGGTAATTTGGCTGATCGAGTGAACCTTTTTTCGCGCCAGCGGAGGGCCATGGGCAAGAATTTTTGGTTTAATAAACGATCAAGCCGAGAACCTTTCGTTCTGACGTCACTTTACAGGCGAGTGAGCGGTCGGCCATCCGTCCGTACAGTCTCTGGAGGAGGGGGAGGGGGAGGGGAGGGGAGTCTCAAGGTAACCCGAACGTCGTCTTTTCTTTCTTAATGGAAAATCGCGCCTCTGGGGGCAACCAGCAGCCAGCAGCCAGCAGCCAGCAGCCAGCAGCCAGCAGCCAGCAGCCAGCAGCCAGCAGCCAGCAGCCAGCAGCCAGCAGCCAGCAGCCAGCAGCCAGCAGCCAGCAGCCAGCAGCCAGCAGCCAGCCAGGAAATATACGCGAGCGGGGTCCCGTAGCATAAAAAGACTAGGAGTATTTCTTCTAACTCCTAGACAAGCATTAACATCTCCGCTCAAGTGTCATTATTCACTTGGATCAGTGGAGAATTCAACAAGTGTCTTGCTCGTGAATTCGAAGGACAAAATACAAATTATTGATCCCCGCCAGGACCCGTCGATCTAGATTACACTTGCTTCTCCCATGGATACAATTGAGGGAAGCAAGATAACGTAATACACCAAAGTCCCATCAATGATAATAATAACATCTAAACGGCAAAGGGAAACTATCCAATGAGAAACGGATGATGGCAAGATTTGCTTTACGATTTTTACTTTATTTTCTTTTAATTTCAGTCACAACGTTATTTCACTCTCTGTAAAGTTAGCTAAACTTAACTTGCTATATGTTTTCATTTGCCAAAATTCTGCAAACGTTAACTAGCCTTTAAAAAGCAACAAAACCTACAAGTGTAAAGAACAAGGTGCCTGATGCTGTGAAAGATATTATGACCCGTGAAAATGTAAGTGTCTGTGTAATAATGTTCCTCCATTTCTTCGAACTCGTTCCCAGGGCTTTTTGCTTAAATATTGGTTGTTATTTGTACGGTAGTTTTATTATTGTCAGCCGAACGAAAATACTGAGCTACCCTCAAATACAACACTTTTCTGACACAAGGCGCCATATTTTATTCCTTACATTGTGTTTTCGGAATACTAAACAAACAAACAAACAAAACAAGGCTGTTGGCGAGCGGTGTTATAGGTTCTTTCTAGCTACAATGGCTCTTGTCATGGAAGTTACTAAATTTCTTATCTTGAGGAAATTCTAATTGCATATTGCTGGTCAAGAAAGGCCTTCCTTCGAGCCCACGGAAATAATCTATTCTTAAAGTGTCTTTATGAGGCGAAATGAAAGCAACTAATTGCGATATGTTCGTATTTGATGATTGCTTGATTCTCATCACTCGCCCACTTGATGATAAACTAAAATATGGAGAAAGTAACAGTTGATCACTGTTACAAATAAAACAAACAAGAATATCAATACGCTCATAGAAAAATAAATAAGTTCATTGATTATTAGACCGCAGGTCCACATGTTCTTTACGAAGCTTAGTTGTGTTTACCAAACTTCGCATTTCTTCTTTGGGTTCATGTATGATCCTTCTTTGCATTTGAACACATCGGAAAACTCTTGAAAGTTTGACAAGGTGCCTATCACCCTGCAAAATAGAGTGAAACAGTATTTCATCAGAGAAGTTATCAAGAATGGAGGAAAATACTTCACATCGCAAATTTTGCCTTTCTTACGCTCGTACGCTGCCTACCATAGACGAACTAACAGCACTTTAACTTCCTTTTGTATGGAAAACCGGTTGTCCCAGTGGGAAATCAAATAGAACGTACCATTTCACTAGAAAATTTGGGAAAACTGAAACAGAAATACGTTCCAAGCTGTTCCTCTTTTTACAGGAATGATCGGAAAATCCCTGAGTACCATTTGGTTTTTCACACTATTCCCAATTTCCCTGATGAAATACTCAGTCGTTCCGGTGGTAAATAAAATGGAACAGTCCTTTTCGTTGGAAGGTTTACAAATGCAGTATTTAATGGAACAGATGAAGTTGAAAAAGTTTGTTGAAAAAGTTGTATTGCTCCATTTGGTGGAAAATTCTCCCAGGTTTTTTGACGCAAATGAAAAGCTCTCAAAGTTTCAAGTCTGCTGGACAAGGTATGTAACCAACACACCAGCAACAATTGTTCGACGTAAGGGGTTTATTTATGGACGAGTTAAAAACTTAACTTCATATCATTGCCGGTGATTTCTAAAATAGAATGTCCAAACATGTTATATTAAGAGCTGTAACATTGGAAATACGAGACAAACGATGGAAGGCGACATTTCCCGGACGATCTAGAGATACGGCGATGAACAGAGTGCACGAACGTAACTGTAACGTTGCTTATTAAAAGTGAACGAACCTGCTACATTTACATAACCCGAATCGTGGTGGACTGGGAAATAGGAAGAATTGTTTTCCACATACAGGGTAGATATAGGGGTGGGGGGAGAGTTTTGTACAACTCACCTGTACTTGGTAAGGGCGTGGACATCCTCTGTGACTGACAAGAATTCGGCAGCAGGGGTGGTCCGCGTACATTCTTTCTACAAGTGAAACGTTTCAAACAATCACATATGAAAAAGATGATGGCGAGAGGCAGCAATTGTTATTAGCACTAGCTGGTGGTTTGGTTAAATTTTCAAGGTCAGGAACCTCTTGTAAAGGCTTGTAGAAAGCTATAGACCAGTTCGCAGTTTAGGCTTTCGCCATTTTGAAAAGTGTTCACTAAATAAGCGCGAAATAGAAACCGCAATAACCGAATTATAACAAGGAACAAACAAACAATGCATAGTGCTCTGCTTTGGCTATCAAGTGAAACACAGTGAAGGATCGATAAGATTTTTGTGTTGTTTACCTGAGCGTATCCGATAAAGAACAGCTCTTTGCTCGTCATGTTGAGCTCTGGTAAGACTTGCTCGGGACCATTCTTCTCAATAAACGCGTTATAGGCCTGGGAGGAATAAAACATCGAATTAAACGCTTCAAACGACATATAGAACATTGATAAAATAGAAACACGTCTGCATTTGGTTCTTTTATAACTTAACGTCTGCTTTTACAAGTTAACTTAACCAAACGCTTGCTGCAAATTGCTCGGGACTAAGCGGTTTCAATACAAGTTTGTTAGTGCTACGCGGGAGTACGTAGACAGCTGATTGTGATTTACACGCAGAAACTGCTTTATTAGTGAGTAATTTAGAAAAGCGAGCTTCTATTAAATCTCATGTGTACTCGCTTGACGAGTGAACGGGATGGAGGCGTGTGAAGCAGAAAATCGTTTAGAAACCTTGTAGAATTTAAAGGAACAACCGCTGGTAAGCGCTGACGAGCTCTGGCTAGTTCCCAGTTTCAAGATGGCGGAATGACCGCGAAGGCCTCGGGACTGAACACGTGGATTTATAAGGTGTGGGACGAAATAAGGAATGGTTCTTACGTGGTAAGCCAGATTGACTCCTCCTAAGTCAGCAATGTTCTCCCCAAGGGTTTTCTCACCACTTATCTGTTCATTTAATAAGAGGAGCAGTATAAACTAGGACAGTTTATCACGTGATCTATCTTACATGATATGCTAGACTCAGGCCGCCTCCGTCTGCCACGTTTTCTTCCAGAGTTTGGAGGCCGTTGATCTAATTTGATTGTCAAAAGTGTGCCGGTAATTAAAAAGAATATAACGAGGTACCAACGGAATAAACTTCTAACAGTTTTAAGGCACGTTGTACAACGATTAAGATGTTAATGGAATTAACACCATTATAACTACGTGAAAATTATGTTTCCATTGTCGTGCACTATAAAGTGTTTTACTAAGAAACCTGACTTATTCGAACGGCTGCCAGGTCACGTGAGAATTAGATACTGCTTCTCATAGGCTATAAAAAACGTAATTGTCTGAGTATGCACATAGCCCTGATAATTGTAACTCTTTTTAGATGTCCCCAATTAGCAGCAATGCTAAATCTCATTGACACATAAATAAAGTCATTAAAATTATTATTATTATTATTATTATTATTATTAGTAGTAGTAGTAGTAGTAGTAGTAGTAGTATCATTTCTTAGAACGCACAGAAAGAACAACGGTGCTGTTTCATACTCACGTGAAATTTATTGAGGACTTTATATTTTGAAAATTGCTCCACCAAACATTTTGCTTTCTCTTGAAACATCTTGATGGCAGGCTCGCTCCAGCGAGTTCGTTTCTCAATCAGCTCACCGTTCTTATCAAATTTTCTCCCTGACAGCGATAAAAAAGAATGTGTTCTTTATGATGTCCAAATTCAATGGCAAAGCAGATGGATACTGAGCGAGGAACATTTTACGAACTACTGATGAGGCACACTCTTATCACGTGAACATTCTCACCTGTCGTATCAAAGCCATGCGTAAGCTCGTGACCGAGCACGTGACCAATGGCGCCATAACTCAAAGACCTAAAATGAAAGAACACATGATTCCTAAACATTCCAGGAATGCAGCGTGTCCTCGAGGTAGAGGCCTGGAACTAGTTGAATCAAAGGATGGATGACTGGATAAATCACCATCCAGTGGATCAGAGCACAACAGAAACGGAACCGAACCGTATTTTTTTTCGAGGAGTGGTCGAGCAATTACCGAAAAACATTCCTGCACAGCAAAAACTGCTTTAAAAAAATGGGCAAAGGGAACCATGGGAAAACAATCGTGCAAGAGCTGTCTGCTGTCCAGGTCCTGCATTTTTTATGTTAAGAAACATTCTTACACAAGCTGTTGCCCACCCAAACAAATCATGCACAACCTAAAGGTGAGAAAAAATTTTGTGCCCCAGAAAATTGCTCACCCCATCCCCCTCAAAAAAATAATGGTCCATCCCCTTACTCTGGTGGACAAAGTGGAGCTAGTTTTGTTATTTCTTATCCGATGAACAGCTCCACCCACTCTTTGAGCAACCGATGTCCAAATTATGGCTCATAATTTCGGTAATATCTGTTACCTTGGTATGTCGTTGGCATAAAAGAATGGTGGCTGCAGAATACCAGCTGGAACCACTGTAGAGATAAACAAGAGACACATCAAAATATGTTATACTATGCAATCGTTTTTTTTTTTTCAATACGATTAATTGCGTATGCACTCACCTTCATGATAAACATAAACGTCCCTTACTATTTACTGACAAAATAGATATTACATTTAAGTAATGAGCCTTTATTTTGAAGTCGTTATGAAACATTCATGCACTGGTTTATGTGGCCCGGGAGGGGGACCCCATATAAGAAAGATGGGGGTGTCTGTCGAACATTTTAGGGGTTAAATACGCGGTTTTAGCACTTCTTGGGGTGTTCAGCCTGAAAAGTCCACAGCGAGAGCTTTTGCGGTACCTTAACTAAACCTGACAAAGGATCTGGTGTTGTTGTTATGGACAAGGACGAATACTTGCGCTTACTAGCTGAAGCTTCCATAAACGATCTCACCAAATTTAGATCGGTCGACCCGATGAGACCAAAAAGCAGAGGAAGACCACCCAAGCACTATCACCCTCTCCTACAAAAGGCGAAGGACTTAGATTCACTTGTTCGTCGAATTCTCCCTACTGAGATTGCAGACTCTGTCCGTCCGTCTGGCTCAAGGTTAGTTCACCTTTACGGTTTACCCAAAACACACAAGGAAAAGCTAGCTATGCGAGCCATCTTGTCAGCTACACAGACTTACAATTATGCGCTGGCGAAATGGTTAGATGACAAGCTTAAACCGCTTGCTATTAATCATTACACGATAACCGACACCTTCGAATTTGTGAACGAAGTCCATTCATTGACACTCAAAGACGGTGACGTCTTGGTCTCCTATGATGTTTCCTCATTGTTCACCAATGTACCCCTTGAAGAAACAATACACATCCTTGCTGACAAAGCATTTGCTAATGACTGCTTTAATCAAACGCACCACCTTAATCTCAGCAAACAGGACCTAATCCATCTCCTAGAAGGGGCAACAAAAGATCAACTTTTCCTGTTTAACGGTCAACTTTATGAACAGACCGACGGTGTCGCCATGGGCTCCCCGCTTGGACCCCTGCTCGCCAAAGTCTTTATGTGTAGCATTGAGGAAACCCTGGATCGTGAAGGAAAGATGCCCAGCTACTACAGAAGGCATGTCGACGACACACTGACCATCATGCCTAACCAAGCATCAGCCAACAACTTTCTGGAGACTCTGAACGATTGCCACTCCTCTATTAAGTTCACAACGGAGATAGAAAATGACCGCATGCTTCCTTTCCTTGGAACGCAATTGCTCAACAAATCCAACCACGTTGAGACAAAGGTTTATGTGAAGCCCACAAACTCTGGTCTCTTGTTACACTACAAGAGTCATGTTGACGATCGTTATAAACGCGGCCTACTAAAAACTATGCTGGATCGTGCGTTTCGACTTTCTTCTAACTGGACCTACTTCTCCGAAGAATGCGATCGTCTCAAGTTGTTGTTCTCCCGTCTTGAATACCCAGATGACTTAATTAATTCAACCATAACACGCTTTATTGCCATCAAAGTTTCTGAGCAACCTGTTCCTTCACCGACTGACAACAACAGTCCAGAGCCCGTTCGGATTGTCCTACCATTCAAAGACCAAGCTTCAGCTGATTTTCTTCGCACGCAACTGAAAGATCTTAGCACGAAAACAAACACCACCATCCAACCTGTTTTCATCAGCCACAAGATTGAGCGAGACCTGAAATCACGTGAAGTCAAACCGCCAGTCGTTAACCAACAGTCCCTTGTGTACCATTTTAAATGTGACCTGTGCGATGCAGGTTATGTTGGTTTTACGCGTCGGCACTTGCACCAACGCGTCGATGAGCACAAAAACCCATCGTCATCAATTGGAAAACATTTTCGCGAGGAACATTCTTTGGCCCCTAAAGATCTTACTAATATCTTTTCGATTTTAAAGAAATGTACAACCAAGTTTGACTGTCTTATTTTCGAAATGTTTTTTATTCACGAACTGAGACCAAGTCCCAATGTACAATCTGACTCTATTCGTGCGAAAGTTTTTAAATAATCTTACATGTTTTTTATTGTTTTAAGCACTACTTTGTTAATTCTTTTACATACTTTTTACATATTTTTACTTCATTAATAATTTTCACACATTCTTACCTCTTTGTAGGTATATATATCTATGCTAATTTTACTTCTTACATCTTGCTTGATAATGACCGAAGAGCGGTCGAAACGTCGCAAACTTTTACCGTTTATTTTTATTGTCAAATGTTTTTGGGTATTGAACCGAAAAAATATGACAGGCGATAATGTGTTCTTTTAGAACTAGTACCGGCTTCTCGGTGGTGGGAACATTTCAAGCTGCGCCCACAAAACAGGATCTTGGTAGCTCTTAGAGGTTCTTATCAAAATTTCCGACGAGGTCCCCTGACCTTTTTGTATGTGAGTCCCCCCCCCCCTCCCCCCCCGCGGGCAGGACATCGTTTTTCGATCTTAAATGCAACATTGCTGCTCAACAAGTTGAGATATTCATACCTATTTCATTCTTAGTTATGACGTAAAACGCGTTCACCAGTTGTGGGACTGTGATCCACCTGTAGTCAAAAAGACAAAGAAAACGTTTTTTAAATTTCGTTTACGCACAGCGATTTCATTGTCGTAATAATTTCAGCCTTACTTCGCGTTTATATTCTTTACTTCCAACCTAGCTTTAATTTATGCAGGAAGACGAAGAAAGTTGAAGAACAAGTAACCAAAGAACAGCTACTTTTTTCCTTACGAATTTTCGCATAAGTGTATAAAGTTAACGATTTTTATAATTGGATCAGAACTTCTGTTACTTAGCAACAACTCAGGAGAAATTAATCGTGGGCTCAATCTCATGGTCTGCTGACCTGTCTATTCATAAACTCTCGTACCCAGTACTACTTGTTTTAAAATGTCGCTAAGTTTCGCCGACCGCGTGACCAACAAAAATGGAGGCTTTAGGGACGAGAATGTTTAGATAGTGGACACGGTGAGTGACACTTACTGGTGTCTGTCTACTGGTCTGCCAAACTTGTGGTACGTTTGATAGTTTGAAAACCTGTCCGTACTCAGGACGTTTTGAAACCATTCGTTCTCTGTGATGTTTAGCTAAAAAGAAGAAAAAGCTTTCAAACTGTAGTATATAACAACAGATATATATTTAACAAATCGACCGCATTTTCCCATGGTCTACTCTACCCTCGCATGACCACAAAATGTATACGTCGTCCGAAAAACGTTCAAAACTCAAGTGGAACCACAAACCGCTCGCGAGGGTTCTACTGCAAGGCGGTGAGCATTTTATGACGCTAGTTTTTTTGGTCTATAAGGGTTGAGACCATGCATGGAAAAATGTGATCGCTTTTTTTTATGTTCATATCGAAAATTCACCACCCAACAAGGGGGAAAATCAGTGTGAAAACGGGCTCGCGTGGTAGTTCATGAGGTCTCTTCACGGCTTGAGGCAGCCGAGGTCCGCTTAAGAAATTGAAGTAAGTTTTTCCTGCCTCTGTCCTGTTTATACTGACCATGGATTTCGTCACAAAATTGTCAAATTAAAGTGGCTGTGGATCCGCAAACTTCTTTGACAATTTTATGTCGAAATTCATTGTCAATAACAGGACATACGCATGAAAAACTGATGTTAATTTGTTTTTTGCAATAATGAAAAGGCAGAAGGGACAAAATGAAGTCAAAACGCGAGAATTCATGTTTGTTCGCTTATTGACTGACAATGAAAATGAGCCAATGAGCGCGCGAGAATTTCTGCAGCTATTGTAAATAAAATATTGACCTCAGATGAATCAAATATAGAGCTAGTGATCTGAGAAAGAAGCACGTTTGAACATCCAAAACCATTTATCTTTACTTTTTGTTGTCATTGTTAACCACAAATCTCTGCCAAAATTTAAATTCCAAATTCTAAAAAGCTCTTTCTAAAAAAACAAATTGACCCCCACAAAAAACAACTGAACTCCCCGGCGGGGAATCGAACCCCGGTCTCCCGCGTGACAGGCGGGGATACTCACCACTATACTACCGAGGATTTCGGAGATAAATTGACATGAATTTAAGAAAATAATTTTACTGTGGGAACAAAATGATAAGCTCTTTCGGATAAGTATTAGCAAGTACCTTACCATGTGATATCTGTCGGCAAATGTTTTTTCGTTCCACAAATATTCAGGATATCCAACCTTATATACAGCTGCATCGGCCTGGAAAAGTTAACACAAATAATCATGTAAAATGAACGAGAGCAAGCGAGGAAAGAAAATGAACCGAAGCGTCACGCTGTATAACACACACACAAAAATGTTTTCCATGAATGATTTCTTCACGTTCAGACGCAACATTTTATTTAAAAAAAATCATTTTATTTAAGCGCGTACCTTCTCTCTGACGGCTTCGACAGTCTGCTTGTCGATCCAGCCCACCCCTGACACACGGTCTTTAAAAGCCCGGATGATACCTTCCATCATCACTTCCACCTGGAAACGAAACACTTTGTGATCACCTTGACAACAAAGGATACAACGGAGAAAGCCAGTCAAATTTCTTATTCCACTCGAGTAACCACTCCTGGCCAACATCGTCGCAGTTTTGAAAGTAGATACGAGCGTTACTTCCTACCTTTTCTTTGCTATCCGGGCCGAAAGCATTTCTGATAAACAGCGCACCAAGCATGGGGCCGAGAATATTGTTGGTGTAGCTGAAACAGACTTCTTCTCTGGTCTTGTTTGTTTTAGAACCAAGAAGTCGTTTCTTGAACTTCTGATGAACAGCTCGGAATTTGTCGCAAAGGAGGGGCACGGAGTCTTTAATAGAGCGCCACACCATGTACGTGGATAAGACCCTAAGAACAGACAACAACTTTGTATCTGTAAATGGTATATGCTTAATCTTTTCATGCATCAAAATTTGACAGGAAAAAGATCTTTCATTCTCAAACTTGGTAATTAGTCAGTAAGTGCGAGGACCGTGACCCACAATTCCCTGTACTCCCATAAACCCTGGCGGGACTTGTAATAAACCGAGAAACAACACGTCAAAATAAAGGAAATCACTGACCGTGACGGTGTTTTTGGTATCTGACCCTAATTACCTTATATTTGATTAAGTTGCTCTGTCTCGTTCTTTAGTTTTGGTTCCGATTTGAAAGATATATCAAACACTCGAACAGTGTCTTTAAGACCTCAAAATTCATCAAAGCTACTCCACTGAGCGTCGTATTTTTATCTATCTTCTCGGTTTCTGGGAATGTGGTAAAACACAGTCTCTCATGTTTGATATATTACTACCAAAGTTGTAACGGAGTTCGAGCTAATTTCAATGCGCATTTATCCATATTGTGTTTTTTAACATTCTTTCCATCTTTAGCCATTCCTAATTCTGGGCCCTTGTCAATTCGTCGAGTATTTTTCTACAAAATCACACCCTTATTATCACAAAGGTTTTCTTTTTTAGCTGCGATCAGATTTTTTACCTTTTGGAAATTGTGCTAACAAAGAGGACGAAACAACTGCCCTGATTAGCCAGCTTTATCTAGTGCCCAGATCTCTCTGTTTGACGCTTGGCCATGGGAGATCTGGGTTCTAGGTTATAGCCAGTTTAGATAATATTACTAAATAGTATAAAATCAAATTACTTCTTATCCGTCTTGCGCAGTAGATCCAACATATTTTGTAAATAATCATTAGCTAGTACTACGACCGTGTCGTTCCTTGAAAGGTCTGGATTCGAAAGTACCTTCTGTAAATGTTCAAGCCACGGAAACTGATGAAAGAAATAGAAATCATTGATAAAGTCAGAGAGGTTCTCTGTGTCACAAGCTCCAATCAGGCTAGAAAAAAGGTTTTACTTTCAAGCACAAGCTCCGTACTTTTACATAACATTTTCCGTGCACATGGTTCATTTTCGACCAAATCCCAGCATACTTTGCGGTACACGTAATTGTGGTCACACACTCAACGCAACATGTCACGCACTCTACCTCTGCATCCGAGCTTAGAGCGGGAAAGCTAATTTTGTTAGTAGTCGATCAAGAGAGTCGTAAGAACAATTTAGTGAAACTTGAAACAGGCGGAAAATCCTTTCGGCATTTTGCTTTGGCCCCAGCATTCTTTCTTGTTTCCCTAATAGTTGACTGGCATGGACATTCGATATTCCTTGGTTGAAAAAGACAGTGAGAGAGTTAAAGGCCTTGGCTAAGAAAACAGCACAGTGACCCCGGTTAGCTCCCTTATCCGGGCATGGTCTGGAGTACATCGGGCTAACCGTTAGGGCATGAGGACCATCATAGGTCGGCAACGCATACAAAAAGAGAAACACGTGAAAAAGAGAGTGACATTAGGTTTACCTCTGGGAGAGCATCCGCTAGCTTGCCAATGGGAATACGTACATACTTCTTGGACACTTTCGGAACCCAGTACTGTGAAAAAAGTTTAACAGAAAAAGTAAAAAAAGGTCTCTAGTTTTATTGTACTGTCAGAATATTCATTGTTCCGCGTGAACCGTCAAATCTGTGAAACTGCTCTCAAAAGGTAAAGGAAATTTGAGAATAAAAGGTTACTATGGAAGAAAATCACCAAGACTCACCGGAGAACATCAATGATTATAATTAATTAAGAAGACGCAAAACGTCTAAGATGTATTGCGAACTACACCAGAGAAATTGTGTCTTGAAAAATGCTTCATTTTCGTCACCATTTGCTATGAAGTAACAAGAAGTCTATTTCTGAAATCACTTTCTAAAGATCATTCTTACGATCAGGCGCAACATGTAGTGTTGATTGGTGATTGAATAATTGATTCTCCTCCCCAGAGCCTCCGTTTCATTTGGTCACGTGGTCGGTGAAACGGAGGGCTCTGGACGCACCCAATACCAGACGAAGGGTGGGGAGGTAGTTCCGCAAATCACGGACATCCGAAAGGGTATTCGTAATTTTTGCTAACAGATCTGCTCATGCCCATTCTCGTCCGTAACGACTTTTTGAAACGAGTAGCACTGGGTACGAGGATGCCTAAAAATATAAACGGTGGACAATACATCTTTATTTTCACTTACCAAAGCAAGGTTACCCTCAAAAAGAAGTAAATCTTTCATCGCTCGTTTAGCCTCCCTACGGCCGACTCCTGCGAGACTTGTAATAATCGACATATATTTCCATACTTCCTTTAGAATCTAAGAGATCAATAGCCGTCAGTAAAGTACTCTCAAAGCTACTATCTGATTAATACTCTAGGTTGTCCTCTATTAAAAGAAAAGACATTTATAAAGTAAACATTTTCCTTCAAGTTTTACCTTTTTACTGGTGAAATAAATGATTTGAGGAAGGTTTAATGTTGCTTGATCGATCTAAATTGAAACAGAAACGGAATCAAAGATAAGAAACCCTTGTTAGCGTGATGCTTGCATCATGTCACATATCATTATCAATTTAATTAATAACACTAAAACAAGCCAATCAGATGAGCACTCCGCGCAGATATCATAAGCACAAGCATCCTCAGTCTACCGGAGAGCCAAATATTCTATTTCAACCACGGAAACGTCCTGAAAAGGGAACAAATTGATTATGGAGAAGTGGTATTGGACAAAGTGTCCCATACCGCCGGAGCTTACTCCTGTTTCAGTAGCATGGGGTGTCTGGGCGTATTTCTACTCCCCACTGATGTGATGTTAGTCCATCGCAGGGTTACCCCCAGCATTAAATTCGCTGGTACTCATTTATACACCTTGGTGGAGAGAGAAACTCGGCTGCCAGAGTGAAGCCTCTAGCCCCAATGCAAAAGCACAACGAAATGATCCCGGTCAGAGCTCTCACCCTAATCACTGCATCCAATTTACGGTTCTAAGCATATCTATAAAGACGTTTTAGTATCCAGATTTTGAGGTCTGGGTTCCATCCCTCATCCCCCTGCCCCAACCCCCGGGAGGAGTACTCGCATATATATGCTATATGGGTATGTGCCGCTGTGAAGAGAATGGTTTTCAGGCAGTATAGTCTGGGAGAGGGTTTAGAAATCAGACAGTTTTGGTCTAGAATGGGGTATAATTTATCGGAAAAGTGGCCAGTGTGTAAATAATTTAATGTAGAACAAGGTTCTTTACCTGGGGTGCTATAATAGAAATTGAAAATCGGATGTGACTTCGTAAAATATTGGTTTAGTTCGCGTATGTGAACTACGATAGTGATAAACGGTTCTGCATGGAAAGTAGCTCGTCTGAGATAGGGTAGGAGGTTTTGGTGTCTAGTCTAGAATAGGGTTGCAAAATCAAGCTGATCATGGTCTAGTATAGTAAAGGTTTCAGTGTCCCAGCGGTGCACCCTTACACAAAGATTTACAGATTAGCCGCCAGGCCCTCACCCGGGTCATTGTATCTAGAATGTTAGCATGCTTTATATTTCAAATACTACTTACAAGAATGACATATTTTCGTTCAGTGCTCCCAATCTTCTTGACGGGATCTTGAATCACGTTCACACTGAAGAAAACCTCCACCGGGTAATTCTTCTGTACATCGGCTAAAACTCTGTAGAAGTCCCATTGCTTAGGACTCCAGTCCCGGTTTAAGGACCAAGAACCCAAACTATCAATGTAACTCAACAATGGCTCGTTTCCCAGCTGGTCGATCTGTTCCACGTTCAAACACGAGCGGTAAAAATTCTTTACTTTCATTAGGGTTTCAGTATCGTCGGGTCGTTCCGCTGCCAAAGATTCCTTCATAATGCGCTCGTTGTTTTTCGATAACTGTGTTATCCTAGAAAATTGTAAGTGGCCTTTGGGCACAGGGTTATTTTTTATCCACTGACCACAAGCATACTCATAAAAATTATCACAAGGGTCCACTGTCTCGTTGCGAACTTGTTGTATTAACTTCGAAATAGCTTTACAACTCTCTGATTGGCAGGTCGGTGTGTTTAGCTTGGTTTCATTCGAACTACGGGGATTCACTTGCGATGGCGGGCCGCTTCTAACGGGGGGATCTTCTACGGGTAAACTAGCACATGAAACTAAAACGAAGAAAATCACGTTTAGAACGAAAACCTTCAGACCGTTGTGTCCAAGGAACGCGGTAACACCAGCTCTGAGTAAATTTCCTCCTTCCATTTCTTCCTGAAAGCGTTTACCGGTGTAAAACAGAAAAGTTGTTATTTCGTAGTCATGTTAACAGCTTTTAAGTCAGATGTTTTGCGCGTAGAAGAAGGAAACTTTCATTCGCTGAGCCCGTGACTTTTTGATGTAAATATTCTTCTCTGATCTTCAGAGATCAGAGAGCTCGTTCAATTGATTACGGAATCGAGCCGGTACCAGTTTGAGAAGTGAATGCTTCATTCTGCCACCTGTTACGACAAGAGAATGAAAATGCCAAAAAAAAATCGGAAAGTGCAGATGGGATAAGAAAACAACTCAAGCGTGCATGCCTTGTTCAGATACAGCAAGAAATGTAAAAAAAAGAAAATGCTTACGGTCCATTTGACACCACTCTACGACCAAATTGAAATTTCTCAGTTTCATTCCGAGGGCGTATTCACCTTCGTCAGAATTTGTGAAGGTGCTAATTGCACGGGGCTTGTGCTATATTACTGCCTGCCTCCCTGAAGTGTTCGGCGATGCTTAGTCGAGAGCTGAGCATTTTAAAATCTATCACGAAAGAGTATTTTTGGTAGAGGCGACGATGGTAGAGAGGAGCTAATATCCCTGGGATGTCCTCAGGGTGGCACTAATGAAATCGAAGGGGATATTTCTTCCTAAGAACGGACCGGAGCGTATAACTTCAGGCCCTGAACTTCTAACAGGATAAAGAAATTACTTGTTGTCAATAATTTTAAGAATATGAAAAACGCTAGAAAGGTTTTGGAGGACGTTTTTGTTCAGAGAAAAAGCAGTTAGGTTAAAGAGAGCGAAAAACGGGGTTAGGCAAGTCGGAAACGAACAAAAATAAAGGAAACTGATCAAAGTAATAGAGAATACCTAACTAAGAAAAGCATCACCCTTTCCCATTTTCTAGTTTAATGCTTGTGTGAAATACAATTTTGTTTTTTTCTTATTAATAAACTATCACTAAGAGATAATATATCAAAGAAGTGAAACAATCCGTCTAAAATTTTGGGAGTCGATAAATTACTGCGGAGAAATAGATGATTTCGGCGTATAAACGAAAAAAAAAAAAACACATTTACAGCTGGTACAAAAATATGACACAAACAAAATCAAACGTACAAGCAAAAAATTTCTTCTAGCCCTATGGAGGCTCGAATACAGCCCTGTGGGAGGGTCGAACTCCCGACCCCTGGTTTACGAGACCAGTGCTCTGCCACTGAGCTAACAGGGCTTTGTGACAAACACTGAGTGAAAATTAAAATCAAATAACTTGGGTTGCCAGGTGCTAAATAAGCCTTCACAACGAGAATGATAAGTTGAAAACGGGAAGAAAAATATTCAAATTTCATTCTGCAAAATATACACACGTTAAGAAGAAAATCGAGAAAAAGCCGGTAAAAACCGTCTTGCTATGGAGTTTCTAACACAGGCTAAAAAGCACGAACGACATTTTACAGCACTATGAAACATAATTTTCTCTTGAACATCGCGACCTGAAAATGTTGCTCAACAGCATCATGTATAGACTCCACAAACACCAGGCCGCAAGTTACATTTGTCTATACAAAAGATGAATGTTTTTCAAATGCTTGGCTCCTTCTTCAAAACTTGAATGAATGAAAAATCAAACTCATGTCCGTAATTTTCACTAACCTCGTTTCCACGATCACTCCCCTTCCTGGGAACGAGGCCTATTTCTCTCCGTCCGTTCTTTCGACCTCTTTCCGCCAACTAATGCATGAGAACTAAACTAAACAGGGTTTAAACTCCAATGACCTGATTTTGACAGAATTTTTTATTATAACGACCTCATTTTGAGTATTCCTTTCATTTTCTATTTGTTGAAGGTAAATGTTTGAACAATGCGCTTGCTCATTCTTGCTAAAAAGGTTGTGTTTCTATGGACAGCAAACAACAGCTATTAATTGATGTAAAATTTTCTCAACAACGCGGTGTAAAATGCCACATTATCATCATTCTGAAGAATAAGTATTTAACCAGCCTTGATCTGTAGTTGCACATTTACATTCTGTCACTTCCGCTGACATCAGAGAATTGATAAAGGAACAGACTTCTATTCATAGAACAAGCAAGACCATCTCTGCATCTCATATCCCTTGTCATTTGCATGAAATCTTGGCGATTTTGTATTTTAATTGAAGCAAGAAACAATGAGATCTTTGAGAATCAAGAAGTTGCTTCAAATTTTGGATACAGTCGGCAAGGCTCTCTCTGTTTTAGCACTGGTGCTGATTTACAATCAGGTGAGAGAGAATCCGAGTATAGGCAAACCAAACAGCTTGGAATGGAAGGGGACACAAGTTGATTCAAAAACAAGTTCATCAGTGAAAAATAATTCTGTGTACAACCATGGAAAATTAGCGGTGCAAGTCTGGCCAAACATTTGTGGCGGCAAATTGTGGCATCTGTTAAACTCTCCCTTCTTTCCACGGTTTTTCGACGAGTCGTATTTCATTTCTCAAACGAGAGCTGCGTTTAACAAGAGCAACTATGGCCAGCGAATCTACGGCTTTTTGCAACCGCCTGAGACCGGTTATTACAAGTTTGTCCTGTATTCGGATGACGGCTCAGAGTTTTGGTTTGGTTCAAATGGAACTTTGGCAAGTTTGAAACTCGCGGCGAGCGTAGCATCGCGGCAGAAAATTGGACGAGCCCCTGTTGGAGAAATCCACTTCGATTCTCAAATATCGGAGGATTTCCTGCTCGAAAAGGGGAATAGATATCCACTTGAAATCATTCACCTTCAAGGGACAGAAGCTGATTTTGTAGAACTACACTGGATTCGACCAGGAAAGCACTTTTTGGAGGTCGTAACGTCGGAGTACATTTCACATTCTGTTAACTTTCAATCAGTGTTTCAAACTACTAATTTTAAGGTTGCATCAAGAAGCCAATCAAGTTTCAGCACCAGGCCTTATCTTGTGACTTTCCTCACGGACAGCACTGTGGAACGCACGCTTTCCACGTGCAGCTACACACTTCCGGCCCCGTCTAAACCGGATGTACCTCGTTTCCATGGCTACAAGACCATCAAGGAAGTTACCATGGTAACTAATGACAAGGACTGGAGAGGAAACACAGAGGCAAAGGAAGTGATACATCGTTACATGGCGGGACTCGAGAAGATTTTTCCTAAGTAAGTTTTCTCTTTAATTTTATCATCCACTGACTAAAAGAGTGCATCTTGTCCTCTGAATGAAGCGTACACCATAAGTGAACATCCTGCTTGTTGCACAGTGCGAGAGAGTTCTACATTTTTGCTGAAATTTAAATTTCTTTGCAATTTTTTCGTTACATATAAGTCTAGTACCTGAATTGTTATTTTCAAATACCTTATTACATGAAATTTTAGCGACACGTTAATTTCGCGAATTTCGCGATTTAAAAAAAATCGCGAAATTTAAGTGACGTGAAAATTAAATGTCGCGAAATTAACATGATGCGAAAATTAAGTGACTCACATTACGTCAATAATTAAAAAAGCGACTTTATTACCATTACACACGTTTATAACAATCATTTTGAACTATTCTGTGGTAATGTTCTGGTCCTCTTCATCACTACTGCTTTCCGTCTCCACTCCAGGTAGCACTTCTTTTGTACAACCCTCAAACTGTCCATTTACTGGCTCCTTGTAGTGCTGTTCCACTAGTTGCTTAAACCTTTCAATTGCCTTGTAGACACTGTGAGAACATCTTTCTTGTTACTGTTTACATAATCAGTTGCGTTTCTGTTTATTTGGACGTTGTTGATTAAGTTGTTTGATCAAATTCAGGGACATCTTAAATAACATTGACAAAGAAATATAGTGTGTTTCACTCAAAAACGCGAAATTAAAGTGAGTCAAAATGCAAAATTTTCGCAAAATCGCGAAATTAACGTGTCGCGAAAATTTCATGTAATAAGGGATCTTGTTCTGAATTCACTATGTGTATAGTTAATTTATAAGCTGTACTATGTAATTCTTCAATGTTCTCTTAAAATTAAAGAAAATTATTTGATAGACTGTAGGGCTGGCACGACGACAGAGTAGAAGCGTTATTTATTTCTCAAGGGGTTTTAATATCGTTTTCTTTCTATTTTTTTCAGAAAATACAACATAGTAAGGCTCCTCAACCTAGAACGTTTCCCAACAGTAGAAGAGAACAATTCAATCCTATACTTCCTTGAGATCGAATTAGGCTGCGATGCCTTGGACTACACAGAGCGAGTCGCTGAGTATGTGTATCTTCAAAAAGACAAAATGCAAAATAAGGACGCGCAGCTCTATTATCCAAGGGATCTGGGTTGGAAGAAAGAAGCTGTAGTTCATTTGATCATCGCCGTCGATCATGAAGGTCAGCGGCTGCATCGATTCATAGAAAAAATTGAACAAATTTTCGAGGAAAGTCTCGAGGTAGATTTGCATCTTGTGATTGTACACTCTGGGAAGTCAGGACTAGATATTGAAAGAATTCTCCAAGGTACTTCTCTACAGAAGTACAAAATTAAACAGCTGGAAGGAGAATTCTCTTGGACGCGAGCCATTAATTCTGGAGTAAGACTGGTTGAGGATTCACAAGGCATTGTTGTCACTAGTGATGTTCACATGTATTTACAGGCTTCAATATTTGAAGACTGCCGCAAGGTGAGGTTTATCCTCCTATGTAGCGTCAGAAAATGTCGTTCTTAGTAAAGCTACTGCGATTAGATGATATAGACTAGAATCCCATGCTAGAAGTTTTAACTGGGACCTTTTGCCTTTTTGCCCCCTGTCCCCCCCCCCCCCCCACCCCTGACACAATGCTGATGCTGATCATCCAATATTCCAACTTTGCCTCAGGAGAGGGGAGTGCGGAAAATTGAGGACGAACTCAAACTTCAATCAGCGTTCCAATAGTTTTGTTTCTCAAGTAGTCTTTGGTTTTTCGTCCATTTTAAAACGTATAGTCAAGAGAATCTTGAAAATTCAGGCTGTATTTATTTCCGGAGTTCGCATTCCTTTTCGGTCACTACCAAGATCAATTTTATTGTATACTTGTGTAGCCATATGTGGAAAGAGCCCTGTAAAGTCAATGGAACAAGTACCAATATATAGCACGAGTTCCGGTCTTCAAGATCGACCCTAGCTAGCTCACAGGTTTCGGCTGGAAGTTGTGAAATAAGCAACCGATAACGTCATGAGGGAGTGGCAACTTCGGAATAGCCTGGAGTGCTTGCGCTGTTCTTGATTGGATAGTAAAAATCTAAGACCTTACGTGCTTTAACAAAGATTTGTCAAAAACAACGACACTTGTCTCGCCCACTGTTTCTCTTAGGGACGTGGCGCAAAAACGGGTCACTGTTCTTCTCAAGGTAACACAACTCAACAAGGCTTGCTCGTGTTCGACTGCAAAAAATGCTAAGCTTGAAACGTTGAATTAAACAAGTTGTATCTTGAGGTCATGCTGATCGTTTTCGGGTTCACTGTCAATCAATTTAATGTAATATGCTTGCTTTTTTTCAGCATTGTATTGAAGGGAAGATGACTTTTGCACCAGTCTTTTATGGCCTGGACTGCGGGGCATACCCTGAGAAACCGAAGGGTTCATGGCATAACCACGGTTACCAAATGATTGGCATGTTTAAGAAAGATTGGGAACGGATTGGAGGTAGGTTGAAGATTTTCTACCATTTTCTTGAATTCGAATATTAATTTTGAAAGATGAAAGATTGTTTATCACTGTGCCCAAAACAAACAAATGTCTCAGTTTCATTGTTACTTTCGCAAAAAAATTTGAACCCAGCAAAAACAATCAGAAACACAGCACAAATTCTGTCCTGTTGCGTCATCAGAATGGAATGTTGTGGGTCCTTTCCCGAGCGGTAGAAGCATTAGGCTTCTAGTTACCTCGTTAGAAAAATAAGGCATCAGAAACCAAGAAAATACAATAGTGTTCAGACTGTAAAAACAGCGTTAGTTGTCACCCAAAGATATCTCTGCACAGTCTTTCTTTCAACAACGTAAATCCTGCCTTTTTAGGACTGGACGAGGGTGTAAACGATCATCTGGCAGCCTGGGACCTAGTGGATCGTATTTTATCCAATGGACTGCACGTGGCCCGGATGAAGAGAGCAAACCTGTTTCGCCTGTTTAATCCTGAATCACGTAAATCGCAAGCCTGGCGAAACTAGACAGTGATATGAATGAATGAATTATAAGCGATATCAGCAAATGGACTAAGATTTCGCAAAGTTTTCCTCCCAAATTTTTTATTCCTTGTACGTATGGAGACCATACACGAACTACTGAATAAAAATCCTCTAAATCACTAATAGGCTGTCATAATGAAATGAACGTTGTTTTTGAATGCTAACTTGAAGGCGTTTCTAATCCACCCCTAGGGTTGGTTAATTTTTGCAAATTAATCTTGATTGAATAAAAATAAAAATAAAACATCACCATGGTTTTCTGGGCGGGAAATCAGATGGAAAAGGGCGGGTTATAGTTAATTTACAGGGATTTAAAGATTCCCTACGGCAAGGGACTACTTCGGTTTCTTTGGCCGTGAGGGAGTAGGCAGATCTTTGTAACGGGGACTCAGCGTCCTGGGTACGATATCGTATGCCGTTGCTAAGCAGTGAAGGCTTTAATCGCTTTTTGTTGGTTTTTCTCGGTGTTTAGCCAATCAGAAATCGAGTAAGTTTTGGAGACGAAAAAGGTTCTTGCAAGCCATATATATCTGATCAAAATTATTTTTTAAATATTTTTATACGTTTGATTACTGTACAAAACGGAGCACCTTATCTTTCAGCCGTCCCATATAAATAGTTTTTGAGTTGAAAATTCGAGCCTTAGTTCCACTTAATGTCAATGAATTGTTAGTTAAACATTTCGTAACTTACCCATTAATACTACAGAATATTTAGAACATTTGATTACTGTACAAAACTGAGTGCCCTATTTGCCGGCAAATACAAACGGCTTTTGAGACGAAAATTCGAGTCTAAGGTTCTATTTCTGAAGGTCAGTCAATTGTTAGACTTGCACGATGACCACAATAATCCTATACAAATATAAAGAAGTCTAATGAAAAACCGACAAACAAAATAGTCTAATACAAACAAAATAAGCTTGTCTTGTTACAGCTGCAGAAGCTTAAAGACTCTGATAAAGCTATCTGTGTGTGAATCTTATTTTATTCTAATACGTTTCTAAAACTATCGCTTGTTTTTGCTTCGTCAGAATTGAGAATTTATGCACCTCACCTACGGCTTGGTCCATAAAATTGCTAAAAGACAGAAATTGACCTAACATTTCCCAAATACGGACTTCACGCTCGTTCAATAAGATATTTAAAGTGGAAAGGTTGGTAACAGAGGTTTACCATGAAAGTAAATATAGGTATTAAATACTGTCTATTGTAAAGCGTTTCTAATTTTGTCTTCAAATCCTGCCAGCAGCATCATTATTATGAATCCAAGGAGAAGTCCCACGTTTTGCAATACTACAAAATATCGTCGATCACTTGCTCTTTGCGTGATGGCAGAAAACATCTCTGGAATCTATGAAGACAAAATGCAAGAACATTAAGAGCCTGGTGCTTAAACGAATATGCTCTCATTGCCCCTTTTATTGGGTAAAGTCACAGCTTAAGTCTGCGTTTGAACGTAGTGGCCCATGAAGCCAGTGATTATGGAGGCGGCGTGGCCGAAATCCGGAGGTCGCGGGTTCAAGGCCCGCTCTGACAACTAAGCGGGAATTGTTTCTCGGTAGACCCTTGTTCAGCTTCTTGGTCATGGTCGTAAATAGCCAACTGGTTTGCCTCCTACCAGTTGGGATTTTCAATCCTATTATTTTTATTTGAAATTTTTCTTTCTTTCAGTTTAAGTGGCACTGATGCCGTAGATCGAACTAGCTAGTTGTAGCCAAGCGCATCGACCACTATAAACATTTAACATCTCCGGTTTCTGCAGCATTAAGCGACGAGAAGTATTTCTAATCCCCCTAGGTGGGATGTTAATCCATCGCAAGGTTACCCCCAGTATTTAATTTGCTGGTACCCACTTAAACACCTGGGTGGAGAGAGGCACTGTGAGAGTAAAGTGTCTAGTCTAAGAACAGAAACGTGACAATGACCCGGCTAGGGCTAGAACCCGGACCGTTCGATCCAGAGTCAGCGCATTACTATCAACTGTGGGATTTTCTCCTGATGTACCTCCGAATTCTCAAACCTTACAATAAAAGAAATGTATGGAAGTCTGTAAAGAGAAGAGATATTTTAAGCTTGGGACTTTTTACTCACCATCTCTGCCAGGGCAACGTAAATAAACATGCCCGCTATGACAGCAAATATCCAAGCTGTCAGATTAAGACTGGAGCCTAGTAATGCTCCTATAATGACTCCTATGTAGGAACAGACGTAGCTGAACGAGAGTAGACCCAGGGATCTAAGCAATGATAGACCACACGAGACGAAGATGGCAAAGGTACCTGAAAGTCACACGAAACGATTAACTAGAAAAGTACGAAATATTTATGCTTGTCAATCTCTACTAATAGTGTAGGTTTAGCTTAGAGCCAGCGCATGTAAGATCCGGTGCTAAGTGACCTAAAGTGAACGCCACAGTATCTCCTTTCTTTTCTCCGCAGAGGATCGAACGTTCGTTATATAAATGCACTTGCAAAGTGAGTGCAGGCGCAAAGTCAAATGGATCGCTCGGGCGGAGCCCGTAAGGTTCCGTAACCTTGCGCCTGCACCTGCATCACTCAGCGGATCCCCCACCAGCAAAATCCTTGAAGGGAGCCTCTGCAGAGGAGAGAGAAATCTCCCCCACTCGCCTACAGACATCCAAACTCAAATATCATAAAATATTTCAATATCATAAAATATTATAATTAGTATCAAAGGATTACATATTCAGATTTGTCGTGTCACAGTCATTTACGAGGCAGCAACATTTTCCTACCAACTGCATGAGGAATTTCATGAAACAGCACAGCAAATGAAGTACTTAGACCATCTCCGGCAGACTTTGAGAAAGCTGCTCCAACAGCCAGGCCATCAGCCGCTGTGTGTAACGTATTACCTAATAACATCATGCCTATAAGAGCCTTGTTTGTCTTAGACTCGGGTTCTTCTAATTTGCTTTTACTTTCGGACTGCATTAGATAGATAGTCTCCTGGGCTTCAGGTGTTGAGCCGTGCGAGTGAATATGGTCTCCCTGTAAAAACGAAGAGTACGTGACTGTGAGAATGCGTGACACATGAAACGTACAATTTGCTTGAAGGAGTTAGAAACAAAGTGGGCTAGTCCATGAAACTGTCAATTGGATGTGCTGTATGCTTACAGGCCCGTATTTAGTTTTCTATGAGTTTTCCATAGACCGAGTCACTGAGATCAAATTTAAAAAACGCAAGTGCTTCTAAGTTGAATTCATTTCAATCGAACTGGGCTATTAAAACTTTCAATGATGTTTTAAAATAGCAAAGACGACACTCCTATAAGCCTCGTGACACAACGCCGCATAATCTAGATTGTTCCTGAGCCTATCACTTTTGCGCTTACCAGTAGGAACACAAATGCCGAGATTTCACACCATTCTAATTTGTAGTGGATATGTAGGTAAATAACTGGTGAAAGGTCATTTAAATATGAGCTGCGTTAGTCAACAGCTACATATTACAATGGAAAAAAGCAGTTCTTACCTCCATTGCGCAAAAGAAAAGATGAAACAGGTAGAAAAAATATATACTGCAAATTACTAGCGCGGAACGCCATAAGACCACGTGAGCGCCTTCGGAGTCTCCCGTGGAGCCGCCATGTTCGTGGTAAAAATTAGGATTTAATGCCTATAAAATAATAAAAAATATATCTATCTTATTTCTGCGCTGGATACTTTCTAAGATTTTGAAATTATTGGTTCTTTTCCAAGAGTCTTATTCTCTCAGAAAATTTCCTTTAAAGTAAATTGAGAAGGGTCTGATTCGCTATATGACTGAAGGCTGAAAACGCCAGCCACATATTTTAAAGTTTGTTCATATTTCAATCCCCTGACCGTCGTTTGCCTCTAAAGCCCCGTCCACACTATACCGAAGGAGATGAATAAAACGGAAGTTTCACTCTGAAAACGCATCAAATGTTTTCTGTCCACACTACGTCGGAGGAATTTAAAACGCAACAACCACCAGTCATTTTGGATTTATGTTTGAGGAAAACGTGGACAGGGAGATCACGTTATTATCAAGACTACATCGTTGTGGAAAAGTTCCGTTTTCGTAACGGATTAGAAAACCAGCGGCCTAACCGTAGAAATAAAGCTGCGTTTCAAATTTCTCCGCGTAGTGTGGACGCCGCCTAAGTATTAACATGTCACGAAAATAACTAGGCAACAAATAATGCCTGTTTCGTCATCAGTCATTTGAATTTGACAGACCACAACCTGAACGTTCGCACCCAAAGCTGTGACAACACAGCTGGTACAGTTTTACCCCCATATGTCACTAGTATTTATCGAATTGACAAAACGTTTCCAATGAATGGTCACGGATGAAATTTCAAACGTGGATAGGGAACTCCTGGTTTGAAGTTTCAAGTCTTGAAGTTTCTCAATTAGAGACGAGATTTTTGCAACTTGATAAATCAATACCAACTGGGCTGTACTTTGGGCTCACCAGTCAAAATCACATTCAATTAGATCATATTTTTTTCGTTTCGTGTTCACGTTAGATGTAAAGGACGGTGAAGTAAACCTTTCACTATTAATTGGATAAAAGATAATTTATTTGAGCATTTATCTGACTTTTATATAGAATATACTTTTCACTCGAGAAAAGGCGACTTCAAATCATTCTAGAGACACAAAGGAAGCTACTTACATGAGGTAGGAGATGGAATACGGCGTCACCCGCCATACACGCGGCCCCCAACGCTATGAGAACTGTGATCACGTGATCACGATAGCTACCTAGAGCTGGGCATATAACGGCTGACGACAGTACAGCGCAGACAAAAACTATTGTTTGCGCAGCACTTCCCTGCCAAATAGCTGTGAACAGCGATAAAAACAAAGTGATTAGCGAAAATTAGTTAACTAATATCATGGATGACAAATTATTCCTTAATTTTTGCACGAAATTTCAGCCTTAATTTATAATTTTAAAACATAAGCAAGCGAATGTTTAAGTCAATAGCCGACGTTTCGGCGACGTCAAGATTTGATTTCTATACTTTTACATTAATTTATTCACTTTGCCTTGAGAATGGTATCACGATGACACCATATCGGCTTGTTTATGTTTTAAAAAGTCGTTATTGATCAAGAATTTATAATTTTACATGTGAAATTACAAAATTGCAAGGGCAACGTTTGGCGCGAAATTTCTCGATACAATAACCAAGTAAAAAACCTAGGATTGTAAGCGCAATTTGACACCCATGATATAAGAAGTAATCAAATGGTGTATTTATTCGCGTTTTGACAAAATTCTAATTATTTCCCTCGCCAAAACGCGCGCGAAATGATTTCCTAATTTCACTCGTCTTGACTTGAATGTCATGGAAGACAAATTATTCCTTAATTTTGGCGCGAAATTTCATACTAATTCGCATACTAATTACGATTTTAAAGTCCCAAGAGAGTTAAACCAAGCTAATCAGATGACGATATTTAAGACACGTGACATTGGTTTATTCGCCTGGACAGTTTTCGTAATTGCGCGGTCGAATCAACATGGCGTGAAAAAATTCGGAAACGAATTATGATTTGTCTTTGAGTAATTACAGCTCGGGAAAGCTTGGACGGAAAGCTTGCGGAAAGAGAACAATCTTCGCGCAGTGTTTTCGTTCTAGTGTTCGGTTTCTTAATTACAAATGTAAAGGTAGAACATTTAACAATGGTATTCTTTTGACATGCGCATCTTAAGTTTGATTTTCAGTACCTCGAATTTCATCCACTTAATTATCCTTGGTTGAATAAAATAGTAAAAGATGAACGGATTACTTTCGTTTGCGAAAAATTACACCATAACATTTAGCGGTCGTTTTAAGAACGTAGCTTTAGGCCACAGTGCATTCGTCGTATTATACCTTAGCAACCTGAAAGGCATACGATATTGAAGACAAAGAGTTCTAGCCATATTTAAATTTTCTTGCATACTCCTCAAATATTGAATAAACATGGGGTTGAAAATTGAAGCCAAACTGGTACCGACGTTTGCCAAAAAAAGAACATATTTGGTCGATCTGAATTTTCTTCGAGAAGAAATTAACAAAACGCTACCTTTAATTAAATAAGAAAATGATCTTTTAAAGCCTTCAGTCTGGTGTTGTAAACTAATAAAAAAATAATAAATAAAATAATATTATTCTCGTAGTCTTTTGTGCAAAAAGTATCAGACCATAACCATGGAAGATGCTGTTAGTTGTACAATACTTCATTGAAAACATTGATCTCAAAAACGCAATGATCTTGAGAGGCGCTGACGGCGAGGTTTCATATACTGACGGTTAAATCTTCAGCACTGGTTGAAAAAAACACTTCAAAAATCAATGTACTTTAGGGCAACAGAGTCCGCCTATTAGTAAGAATTTACAAACAATATATTTTCAATATCGCTAAATATGACTTGTGATATTGCAAAGTTCAAAATTACCTACTCTTCTGAGGTTTTAGTCTCGTCAGACTTAAGACCCTGTTAGAACTTGATGTTTTACAAAGTTATAACTTGACCGGGTTCTTAGTTTTTTGATAGAGCACATTTGAATTTCCAAGCTGTTGCGTCGCGTGACATTAAACTGGTTGTTGCGTAGATCAAAAGATAACTTTCGTTTAAGTTTTCGCTAAATGAACAGTTCTTGCATTAGAAGGAGTATCAATTTTAATGTGTGGGCGCTCTAGAATGATAACGTTTTGTTTTAATAGCAAAACTCTATGACAGAGATGTTTCGATTTTGTTAGTTTAGGCCGCCATATTGGCCCTCCTCTCAGAGACGCCAATATGGCGTACCACTGTAAATTAGATTGAAACATTTCTCTGCACAGACCTACGCCTTGACGAAATGCTTATATAACAATCATTTATCACATCACCGATTCTTGACTTAATCTACTGTACGGTTATGACTTTTATTTTTTGATGGCATGGCAGTGAAATCTACTGAGGAATATACGAGCACTAGATTCTACTTACTTATTACTTACCTCTGATTATGGTCATAGCGCCACGGCGCTTTCAGAAGCGCGGCTTTGCCCGGCGAAATCAGGCCTTGCTTCGAGTGTTTCGATCGATTCAACACAACACTTACAAAACAAAATCCGTTAATATGAAGGATGGTGTCTTCGTCATCGTGAACTCTGAAGAAATAAAATAACAGCGCGACAAATCTAGTCAGCGGTCTACAAGACTTCAAGTGGCTCAAACCACCAGTCCCCCAGACAGGTGAAGTATTGTCCATTACAAAAACACAGCAAAGTCCAGTTATCAAACACTAATGATGAAACCTTAGACAAACGTTTCCATCAATATTAGAAATTGAAACGTAGCGAAAAAAACCCCACTTAGCTCAGGCAGTTTTATTTCAGAAACTAAAACGACCCAACGAACACAACACTGGCAGGGTCAGCAAGCTCCATTTTTGGGATCATACCCTTGATTCATGATCTAATGTTCTGTTTGTGATATGGATTTTGATGAAATGACAAGAATTAGCGAATAAATAGACAGGCGCAATAGTTTACACAGTTAAATTATAGCCTGAAGCAAACGGGTTTAGGGTAATTTCTAAGCGGAAAGAATTAGGGGTAGAAGTAAAAGGTGGTTTGAAGATTCTTTGAGGAGGAATTTAAGAGTTTCAGTTATTTTTTTTAACCATGTGTAACCATTTTTCCGTGGAATAAACTGATCCGTGACTGGCAGATACTTTCAATGTGCATTTGACACCAACGAAGTGTTTAGCTGATTATAGTTACAAAAATGTACGTAAAAAATAAAACTTTTACCGTGTGTCTTCAGCTGTTTGTACAGTAGAGCGAAAATGTTTGTATTTATGGTGAATAGTAAGAGACGTTTTTCTATTTTTCTGTGATTTATTTAAATATTAGAAGAAAAGAAAACAATATCTGAGGTAATATGTGCTGTTTGAAATAAACGTCATGCTTAATGCTTAACCTCTCTAATTGCGTCTATACATACTAGCTTCCCTCTGTAGAAAAGAACCGATACTTACATTTATAGCAAGCTGTGTTTTTCAGCGGTAACCTTTTTCTCTTGTCAACAGGCCGAGGATAATACATATGTGAAAGACATTGAATTGTTCCCTTACGCGTCAAGACTGACACATTTGCAACCGTGTGAACTTCAAATGGTTTGTTTCAACTTGAATTGCCATTATGTAACCATGGCAATACTAGCAAACAGTTAGCGCGAGAAGGCGTGAGGTGATATTGCCCGCGCGCAGGTTCAGTCGCGGGGAGGGAAGGGAAGGGGACATTTGTCACGCCAGAGCCCGCGCGTGTTCGATTAGCGATGACCAAACGTGCCACGTTCCGGTAAAAATCAACAACCGGAACCACAAAATACTAGATTCGTGTTCTGTGGTAAAAATGACGAGTGAGTTGCAGAGAAAGATACATTGAGGCAAACGATTTTACTGAGTTAATCCGCGAGATGTATTCCTGTAAGAAAACGCACAGTTACGTTAGTAATTTGTCGAACGTGTTCACGTCCGCGGCAAGGAATCGAAAGACAATGTGGAAACATGAACGAAACGACACTGCCTGGCTTCTAGCAAAGCCTCATCCCGGCTAAAACTCCTACATAAAACCCATAGCTAGTATTTTCAGTTTTCAGTGAATAAACTTTTCAGAATTCAAATTTTACGGAGATTGTTCAAGGTCGGGTATCTTTACCAAGATTGCATAAATTTCCGACGTGATTGTGTACCCGAAAAGATGGCCGGCACGAACGATATGAAACTGTAAATTTAGTTTACGAAATGATAACCTAGGGCTGGCGTAAAGTTGTAGGTGACAAACCTCTTTGCTACATTTTACAGGTTAACTCAAACATTACGCTACCTGTTTGGTTGGTTGGTTGCTTGGTTAGGTTGTTGCCATTCCTTGCCAGTTCCTGTTCAGTTACGATAGTTAACGTTGACCCATTTTTAACGAATTTAGAAGTTGAATGACACAAGAAAACATGACGATGACACGAGAATTGCTAAATGAACATTTAGATTATTATTAACTAAACACAACTTGACAATGTGTCATTACAGTCTACGACAGGCCGGATTTATAATTACTTACCGTACGGAGCCGTGTGTACTGCCCTGATATTCTGCGATATCAAGTCCCTGACCTGATATGGTTACGGTATCATGCTCACTTGGCCGAATTCGGGCAAGGTAAATATCTAATCGTACCTTTGTTCGGCGGCGTATCAAGTTCGTTTGATCTCGCCATGGGTATTTTGGCTTCACTACTTCTCGCCAAAATACGAACCATACCTCGACCAATTCACAATCACCTGATATGTCACCGATGCGTACAAAAAAAGGCACGACTAGGTATAAAAATTACGATGGCACGTTAGTATAATTTGCGGCAGGTGTGTTATAACAAAATGCGACAGGCATTTTGACAATCCGCGACAAGGTATGACAATGCTAAAACACAAAGTTGAAAAATACGCCCGCAAAGCGTGCATAGTAGAAAATGGACGGACTGGACTTTGCTAGAACATCATGGAGAGCTTGGAAAGGCGTTTCGGATTTTAGGCTGCCTAAAGTCGTTCTGTCGTGCTCTAAGGTTTAGCTTAGATTTTCGCAGTGTCTGTTTCCACTAAAGATCATTAATGGGCAGTACAAAATTAATAGGGCATTGGGCAAAATGCTAGATCGGACATTACCCTTATGCAGACAACAGTCATATAGGTCACAGTCGCTCTCAAGTTCTTGCTTTATTGAGTGAAAATGAGACCAGCTCGCTTTTTAGAATAAACATGTAAGCTTATATACTATACGCTAAACATCATTGCTATTGAAACCCTGTCGCTATTGGGGATATCATAATATGTGTGATAAATATAATAACATTGTTATAATAATTAATGATAACAAATATTTGGACAATAACGAGTCGACAGAGATATGATCACAACAAACTTTTTTTTAATGAAAACAGTTATTTAATGTAGTAAGGATGCGGCTAAACGAATACTTTTTGAAACAAAGCAGAAACAAATCTTGCTTACGTTTGACATATCTAGAATTAACATATATCGGAAAAATGGAACAATTTTAAGTAAGTGGCCAACTTTATTAATACATCAATACTCGAAGCCGAGCATCAACAATTATCTGGCTTTGTCAAGGATTGGAATAACAAACTTATAGATCCAATAAGAACTCTTTAATATTGCCTAATTTTGTTTTCATGGAAATAAATTCGTTGTTATTACATGAAAGAAACTTCATACCATTTTCAAATCAAGCTATGATAAATTTAAAAGATTAAATAGAACCATAAAATGAAAAATATACACCCATGTATGCTAGAATTATAATACAATGAATTAAATCGCTGAATCAAGGTAAGAAACAGGTAAATGCCATGTTTCATTTGAGCTATGTACATGAAAGTTAAAAAATAAACTCAGAGGGAAAGAGCCATTAGATTACATACGATTTCGACAAAAGTCCTTGGAACACTTTGAAAAACAGAACGAAAAGCCGTTTAGTCGATGTTCAACGAAATAGACGAGTATTTTTTTTTTGTTAAAACTCCAGATTTATTTAACAAGGAATATCCACAACAGTCCCGAGGAATCTTGACGAAAACTGTAGAAAGCCATTTTAATTTGTATATTTGTAAGATCTGTTGTAAACTTGCATAACTTGAAACAGACAATACAACCGTTAGCCAAAGAACGTTTCTTCAAAGATGTTACTTACAAAAGCGAGGACTTTTTAACGGCTGTTGAACTGAACATTTGGATTTTATATTTAACACCCAGTCATAGAAGCTACCTTAAATGTAACGGTTTAAAAATGCTCTCACTTCGACAATATTCAACCTGGTGTGTTAGAACTTCATGCAGTTATGTGAATTTAGCGTCACTCAATTCTGAAAATCACATGGTAGTTTCATGTAAGTGATGATTATCTCACGTCAGGGAGGTCATACAATTATGATGTAAAGTCCTTGTTCATGGTCCGCAACAGCGCCGCCTTACATTTTGGTAAAAACCTTTTTTCGATAGCTGTACACGTGAATTCGCTACTTTCTTCAAAAGTTAAGCAAAGCAAATAAAAACAGTTTTCCCAAGCAAACATATACACAAAACTTAGTATTGTACCCTAGCAAAATTTCGAAAATATACATTTTTTAAGTAAAGTTTTTTTTACATATTTAGCCTCCATCTTTGGCGTTTAACGCGTAAAAAAGCGAAATAAAAAAGCAAACAAACAGAGAAGTCAACTGAGATTGATGGTCCCTTGAGAAAAACTCAAAACCTTTCTATTTGAATGTGGCATTAATGTTTACTTTGCAACCAGGCATTCTACTCAATGATCGTTCTTGTGAACCGAACAGCATAACGGTTTACCCAGCGCATCGTACTGCATTTAAAACAAGCTTGATTCTCCTTAATTTGACACAAATCGATAAAACGTGCATTTAGCAGCAAATAATTCCATTTAAAGGTGACTCAAAGCTAAGCGAAAACATCTATCTTTCTGATACAGAGAATTTTGCGTTAACATCATCATTCACAATTCAAATGAAGACGCCTCTTTATGTCCCCACCTGTTTTAAACAGACCGTGCACGTTTTCCCCATAATTTTGAATGGCATCAATAATCTCATCTTACACTTAATTTAAATAGAATTACTCTTATCCTCTCCGACGCTTTTCCAGAACGGAAAACTCCCTTGTATTTCTCTCGCTACCTGAAGAACTCTTGACGCCCATATCTCTGGTGTTGGAAGTTTCAATTCCGAGTTCCGAGCCTTAATTTCAAGTCCTTTTCGTCTTGTCGGGTATCACTCCCTTCATTTGCAGAGACTCTTTATAGTGTGTATGTAAGTGAGTCTGTAAACTCCCTGACTGAGAGAACGCTTTAGAGCACTGCCAACATTTATAGGGTTTCTCGCCTGTGTGCGTGCGCATATGGCGTTTCAGGTCCGTAGAGCGTGCAAATGCCCTAGAACATTCTTGACACTTGTACGGTTTCTCTCCTGTGTGGTTGCGTAAATGCCTTTGAAGGTCAGTTGAACGAACGAACGCCCGCGAACATTGCGTACACTTGTAAGGACTCTCGCCTGAGGGAAAGATAGGGAACAATTTCAAAATCACAATTAAGCGATAATGTTACTATAATGAACAACCAGGGTGCACACCTGTGGGGGGGGGGGGGGGGCTCCCATATAAAAAGGACCGGGGTGGTCGTCGGAAATTTTGAAAAGAATTCCTGAGAGGTACCACGACCGTGTTTTCTGAGCGTAGCTTGAAATTTTTTTCACCCCTAGGAGATACCAATTCTAAAACAACACATTATCTCCAGTCTTATTTTTCTCGGCTCAACACCCTAAAAGGTACCGCCAAAGCTTCCTTTATGGACCTTTTGAGACTGAACACGCTAAGACGTACGCTTTTTTAACCCCTTAAATGTACGACAAACTCACTCGTCCTTTTGATATAGGCGTGCCCTCCCGGGGATGCAAAATGCCACAATGGGTTTTGTTCCTTCTATGTTACATACCTGTGTGGGATCTCATGTGTCTCCTCAGATAGCAAGGGTACTGGAAAGCTTTACTGCAGTACGAGCATTTCCAAGTGCGGCCAGTTTTATCCGGACACACATACTTCACATGACGCTCCAGGTAGCTCTCGTATGCGAAAATCTTGCCGCATTTGTAACATGTATAGCTCTCATCATCTTAGGGATGAGAAAGCAAACAACATCTGGTTAAAATCAAAGGAAACGACTATAGATCATTGAGTTCGATAATTCCATCACGAGAAGTTTCGAAAACTAAACTTAGATGGAATGTTATTCGGCGAATGGCAACCTTGTGCCCGCTTTCAAGAGAATAGCCCATTTAAAGGTTTGCTTTGCTTGTTTACTTGACAAGGTAACGCAACGTGGATGCGAGGCAATTTCGGGCAGAAACGACAGAATTGCCCAAAGTTGCCTCGCATCCACGTTCGACTATTGTTATGCAAATGTCTGTTAAGTGTAGAAAGGCTAGGGATATTGAATGAAAATGACTCTGAGATAAATTTGTTGTGCGTGGGTCAAGTAAAGCTACAGATTCAAGCAACTTGAGAGATCACCAGTGCTGCTGGTCAAGAAGAGTCAATGGATTGTATACAGCCTGTATACAGCGGATTTCGTCCAGAAATCCGATAAAAAAATTCACCATAGACCAAGGATCATCGTCCTGATGTAAAACAAAATTCTCATAACATATTAGATGTGAGAATTTTGAAGAAATGTGTTACAAAAGTAAAGAGAGTTTATATTTCCATCAAGGAAAACTTGCCGTACCTGATTCTGTTCTACTAAGCTTTTTCTCAAGATACCATCTGAACAGTTTTGTTCGCTTGTCTTCCTTCAAGTGGACACTTTCCTGAAGATATTTCGTGATCTCTGTTTGAGACACGCCGGTCTCTTCAATCAGTTCTTTTTCCAAAGCCTTGTTGTTTTCCATGAACTCTCTGATTTCACGTCCGATAATTTCTTCTTTGCCTCTGAAAAACAGTGACGTCATACATTCAGCCAATGGGCACGCGAAAACTTTGACGGTCATCAGCAAAGTCACTAAATTCTAATCTTATTGCTTCGAAAAGATAGGAACTTTTAAGCGTTACAACACAATTTTAGTTTGTTTTGTTAGCATATTTGAAGTGGTCTTTCAGTCGATTTAGACATTTTTCTGAGATTGATCAAAAAATGATAGAATTAAAGCCTCAATGGAGGAGTACCCATGGTTCGTTCAAGATGAAAAGAAATTGCATTGAGTTGAAACTTTTAAAATTTTGCATGGCCTATCACCTAAGTACCTTTCAGATTTAATTAGTATTCAACAGCCTTCGTCCTACCATTTGAGGCGCAACGACAATGGTCGTTTGTTGGAAAGACCAAGTGTGAAAGCCAAGAAAACATTGGGAGACAGAGCTTTCCAGGTAGCTGCTCCTTTCCTATGGAATAAGCTGCCAAGGTCCGCGCGCGAAGCAACGAACTTAGAATCTTTTAAGACTTGAATTAAGACATTTTTATTTAAGGAATCATTTCAGTTATCTTAGCATATCTATACCTTTATTTGTAATTATCTTTTACCCATTTAATGTAAATATTTTTTATGGTTTTGATAGGAAGATTTGTAAAATTTTAGTTATTAATTATTGTTGTGATGCGCTTTTGAATATTTTATAGAAAAGGCGCAATACAAATAATAAATGTTAATGTTAATGTTAATGTTAAATGTTCTCTGTCAAACGTACATAAGCCAAACTTAGGTCAATTTTTATAAAATGGTGTCTAATCCTGTGGAGCCAAACCAAATGTTTTGTAGCTTAGATTTAATTTTTAAAATAAAAACTGTAAGTTGAAAAATACAGATATCAAAGATATAATCGAACCTCTCTACAACGGTCACCTTGGGGACAGAGTAAAGTGGCCGTTATAGAGAGGGGGTGTAACATTAAACACGGACCAACGAAGCGCGTTACGGATCACGTTTGGTGGCCTTTTACATTAAAAATGGGCTTCGTATACACCGTTTCTCAGTCACTGATAAACTGGCCATTGTGAAGAGGTTATTTTGGCAGTCGGGACGCGTTTAGTGGCCGTTGTGGAGAGCTGGCCGTTGTTGAGAGGTTAAAAAGGAGACTGAATGTATGGATTGTCCGCCGAGACCAAAAACGTGACGTGTAGAGAGGTGGACGTTAGTGGAGGCTCGACTCTAAAGTAAAAGCTGAAAAAAGCTTTGAATTTTATGATACTTACTGCAACATCTTTTCCAGTTCCTCTTCCAGTTTGTGAAGTCTTGATGAGTTATTTTCATTCATGGTATTAACTGATCGTCTCGCTGCTTGCTTTTTTCTTTCCTTCAGATCATCACACTTTTCCTCTGCAGTTTCCTTGTCTTCAACTTTGACTTGTTCTCGCCTTAAACTTACGAAGCTGTCGCTAACACGCCGTTTAAACTTTGATTCGTGGACTTTACGAGGCTCTCTGAAAGTATCATTGTTTAGTTCGGCTTCATGCAATTCGCTGCTGTTGGTATCCCTGTGATCTACATTAACGTTCTTTGCACAAAACTCGTAGTCCGCCCGCCGCAGGCACAGCTCCGCAAGCGTGTGCAGTCCGCGTGTGTCAAGCGCGGGAAAAACAGACGGTTGGTTCCCGCCATTAGTGACGCGGGGCACTTGAGAGTTTGCGGCGGTTTCCAGGTTACACTGAATCGCCACGTCGCCTGAAAAAAGATTTAAAGTTTTGAAACAGTCACTCTTGAAGGCTTTAAAAAAAAATAAAAAACTTAAATTCTTACTTGTTTTCCTGTCCATGATCAATCAGGTACCATCACAGATGTTATTTAAGGAACGGCAGGGTCAAACCAAGGCAAGATATAAGTTTTTCACAAAAGATTTGCTATTGAAAGCGTTTCTGTCACGTAAAATATCTCCAAATGCGCTTCGCTATTTTTTAGGCTTTAAAAGTTGAACGTTTCGAAGCCCGTTTGGGTTGATGCAAACTACTTTTGGCAGGTACTTCTTACAAGATCCGAGCTGTAAAATTCAGCGGTTTCTGAATTTGGTGTTCCATTAAAAGACCTGCAAGCTTCAATCCTGGCTGATTTTCTAACTGAAACCGGCTCGGAGTGGCCAAAAACAAACTTTTCCGTCGAAGCGCCACCGAGTTTGACAAGTAGTTGAATCTGTTTCCAAGAGAAGCGTTCTTATTTGAGACCTTCTTAAATGGAAAACCGCTAAGATTGGTTGTTTGTTTGTTCCTGTTGCAACAAAGTTAGCCAAATGACAACATACCGTAGTGTTATCTTACCTCAAGTTTTGCTTTTAGGGTGTCTTCACGTGGGATGACGTGATGCCATGAAATTTTACCTCGAACATATCCAATCTAACCTTTTCCTATCGCAAATTTTTTCATTTTGTTTTCAAACGAAAAGCCAGAAGTTATAAATACTTTAAATTTCGGTATCTGGCCGTTAAGATATTCTATTGTCAAATTGCGCGTCGTAAATATATGCGAGGATAAGATTAGAAATGCTCTCTCCAACAGTAATTAACTCAACTACATAACCCGATAATTATATTATCGATAAGAAAAAAAAAATTGTAAGAAAGATATTTTATCGGGGTTCCAGTGATCAAAGTTTTTCGCCGGCATGCGGTCACATTTCACAAGCTAACTATTACCATGGCAACCTAGACCAGAACCACTTGTTTCACATCAATCTTTTGATAGTGTAATCTCAATTACGTTATTCAATAACAGAAATCTCTCCAACTGCTTTGTTTAGCAAAAAGCCTTTGATTTTTAGGATATAAATCTGGATGAGAAGTTAAATTATGGCTCACTACTTACAAATCAAAGTGTTTTGCAAGACTAGGTTCGTTAACACTAAGTCCGTTTTTCCAATCCAACAGAACTTAGTTACTTCCAATCTTTTCAGCGAAATGAAAGACCATGGACTTCATTACAGCCAAAAAGTCAAAAACGACAAAATAAGCAAAGCTTAAGCTAGCATTAAACGTGTTTCTCGGAGCGTGAAGATCTTTTCTTATCCCTATATTGAAGTCCAGGGCCTAACGGGTGGTCATGTCAACATAGTTAATCAACACAAACCGGTAATGCTTGATTCTGGACTCCTGTCCGGCTCTCCTTCCTCGATAACGTCCGATAACTCTTCATTATCTGTGAAAAAATTAAACAGCATTTTATGCGGTGTAGTTCGTAGAGAAATACGACGTAAAAGCTAGTTAACCGAGCTTGACAAACTAGCGCAAAGCTAAATTATTGATATCTGGTTGTGAGTTCACTACTTTCGCATACTCGCTGACTGAAGTAATCAGCGGTAACAAAAATCTCACTGAAAAATCTGCGCCTCAAGTTAAAAAAAAACCCCAGATAATTAACTCATTTCGTTTAATAAGACAATTACTTCAAATCTATGGATTAATTTTTTTTATTTACTTGTCAGACAGGCTGCCTTAATCCTGTTGAGTGGGTCGTGCTGACCCAACGAACCGCGGACTTGCGCCACAACAGAAATTAAAGAAGTCAAGTAAAATCAAATAAAATTCAACAAACTTGAATTTAAAAACACTTTGGCGCAAATGAGAGCTTAACTCCATACTAAGTTTAATGTTTCTAAGCTTTGAAAACGCGCTGACCTTTGGTAATGACAAGTTTCGCGGAGTCTGGTGTGTTGAAATAACAGCACAGGTACTTACCATCATATCTCTCCTTCCTCTTGTTGCGAGAGGGTTTTTTCACAAGGAAAGATTTTGGCATATCACCGTGGCGTCCTCGAGTTGTCCTTCAAACTAACCCCACTACTCATCTAGCTACAAGGCAACTAAGGAGAGGAATCCCTCCTTCTTGCCTCAGATGACGTTATCAGCAGATTAGCTTTCCCTCCATTCGCGTCTCTCCTACAACTCCTAACACCGCTCCATCACTCAAACGCGTTACCGATACTGCGTTGAGCATGCGCGCGCGGTTCCCTGTTTCAAAACAAACCAGAAAAAGCGTGCGTTTCTTGCAGAGGAAAAATCTACGACGAACGGGGAGGAATTTCAAATCTAAACGCTCGCGTTGCCGTATGCAAGAGTTCTCCAAACCCTGGACAAGAAAATTCGAAGGTGGTCGAGTGTTGTTGATGTTACCCCGCTAGCTGTTTGGAGAAATTTCCGACCGCCCAACCGGGCAGATTGAATAAGTCAATAATTACGTCACGGTCAGGCGTACGGTTAGGTAATAGAGTTGAATGTCTTACGCTTAGCGTCATGCACCAAGATTAACCACTCTCTCACTTCTACTCAGCGCAAATCACTCAAACTTCTTCCCTTTTCGAGCCAGCAACGTCTATCTCAAAGCGGTCAGTGTTGTGGTTAATTCCAGCCGTCGTAGACGCAAATTTTGACCCGTGTTGGAACTTGGAGTTCCCTGGTATGACACTTGGCGTTCACCGGTCCTTGAATATCCCGCGCTTGAGCCGTTTTAGCTGTTGACACGGTCTCCAGCGGCAGGCTAGTGTCTAGCTCGCAGGTGGCCGACAGAAGTGCGTGTCAACAATGAGCAGCACCGTGTTCAATGTGATAAGATCAGAATAAATTGAACAACACTAGCCCAGCAACTTGGGTTAAGTACATCTGTTAAGCGCTTGAATTTGGGGTCGAAAATTGTCCTTGGTCACAAGTATGTTGTGTGCAATCCTGACATTCTCGATAAGGAGAGGTTTACATATGTTTGAATGGACGAAAAACCCGTGATTTACGGTTCCTTTGAGCTGTTTACAGTGCGTCTTTCAGGCGGTAATGGGTTAAACATAGCATACAAGAATCACTGTCATGACCATCGCTGAGAGAACGCAAACTTTTAGATATTTTTTTCTGTCTTCAGGAAATATAAACGCGAACGTAAGAATTCAACTGGTTTTAGTTGATTTAATCAGTTGAACTTTAAGGTTTTGCATTTGACATATACCTACAATATACGGTGCATGTTTTTTGAAGAATCAGATCGTTAAAAAGTTCGCCAGTGTAATAACTCAATATTGATTGAGCAAGTAGGTTTAATGTCCATTCTCTTGAATTTAAAGAAAAAAAACCCGTTTAAAAGGCTTTCAGCAACGACGTGTATCGTCTATTTTCAGTACATGATTTTAGTAACATCATTAACCTTGACATCTCAAGAGAGAGTTTGGACAACTTTTGACAATTAAAATGTCAGGGGTTAACAGGCAATAAAGCCATTAACACAAGATTTAATCAGTGAAGAACAGGCGTCATGAGATTAGCTAGCAAAATAATCGTAATTCTTTGCTTTTATATTCAGCGAAGTTTCGTAGGAAATCTGAACTTCAGACAGGCTAAGAGAAACTGAAAAAGCTCTTGTTTATCTCGAGGTTCTCATATTTGTTGTGCCTCGTAACGGTTGTAATTTTTCTAGGCAGGTCTTTTTACTGGTTGCTTATTGGATCTGAGCTCGCATCATCGCCACCAAAACAAATTACGCTTGATTCAGTTCTCCTAGTCAGTGAAATAAAATAGTTTGCTGGCTCTTTTTCGTGATCGAACTGGAAGAACGAAAATGTTGACAAAAACTTGTACATCAGTAATCAAAAATCGCGTGTTCAATTCTTGTTACGAAGAAATGGCTAGATCTTGGACTAAAAAAACAGTAACCAAAACAATTGAAATAGTTTATAAAATATGTCTAACTCCAATAAGAAAGAGAGGTTTTCTTTATCAAATCTGACCCAACACTTTTGCCTTGAATTTGCCCGCAAAATATTCATTGTTACAAATACTCATAAGCAAGCCTGCGGAAAAGCTGTGCGATCCTAGCTCCGGAAATTTGATACAAATTCTTTAGTTTTTTGATCATAACATTCTTTTCTTTTTGGTTAGATGACCGTGTGATTTGATCAGTGAACCGTGGAAAGTGTTCAATTAATGTGAATGTTTTCGTCGATTTTGTCAGTTACACTTAAATAATCCATTATGAGATCTAACGAGTTAAGGACCGTGGTAACACGGATGGATAGGCTTGGTTTTACCTGTGTTTAACAGCTGAAGAACCATTTCAGTAAAATTTTTAACGATTTTTGCCTCAGCAACTCGAGATTCTGGTAAATAATTTTGCAATTTACATCTCCCATGAACAATTTTGCGAAGTACTGAATGTAAAGAAGACTTAATTTGACAAAGAAGGGAGAAATACATTTATTCAACGCATGTAATCTGAATGAAAGTCTAAACTGGTCTTTCAATTTCCTTTGACAAATTGAAAATAGTCTTCTCTATTTGACGCACGGAAAAAATCGCATCTTACTGGTACCTGCCAGGCAAATTAACTGAGCATGCGCTTCGGTGCAGCGTGCTCACAACGTTGATTTCCACACAAAAGAAAAGCGAACCGTCCCTTCTAGCGACATATGAGGAGCGGAAACTGTTTCACTCCTTTGCGCAAGTGTTAAAGAGATTTTAGAACTGATGCTGCCCAAGGAAGCGGGCCATGTTGAAGTGCATATGGCGTCTCACCGACTCTGTCTCCGGTTGTGCTTCCTTGGTTTAGTAACTTTATCTCTGTGCTCCGTTGTTTTCATAATGACAAGAGGTTAGCATTGCAGTTTATTTTCTTAATTTCTGTCCAGGTAATTCACTTTACATCGTCTAGGAATTGGTGGGTGATCAGCGCCTTGCGTCGAAATAAAATGATCGCTTATTAGACATTCATTGAAGCGTTCAGTAAGCTACTTGAACTATTCAAAGTTTCGACTTCGCGCGTGGGACAAAGCGGGGATGTATCGTTAATCTGAGAGATAAGGAGGCGAACTTGTACGAACTTGTACGCTTTTCACCGTATAGCTCGATACAAATGCTTTCGGACAGCGAACACATGGAGCTAGCAAGTTCGGGACGGTAAATGCACTTGCGCAAATATTGTTTATACAATACCTGTTAAACAGACAATGCGTGAAATAATTACTACCCTACTGCAGTGTTTAGGTCTGGGTTTTTTGGTGCTTAATTCTTGAACTTCAAAATCTTTTTTTCATATAGCGTCCGTTATAACAGACATATTGACCTGCTTGTAAGCCATGTCGCTACTTTCTCTTCGCTTCGTGTGTAAAACTATCGCTCGGTCAGGTGACCTTGATTTGGGCAACACCGCACCGACATTCGGTCGCCGTAGTGCGATTCTAGATAAGAGAAACAGTGGTTTTGACAGTGGGGTAAGATTGTTAAGTAAGTCTACGCAATACAAAAAAAAAGTGAGGGTAAAAGTCATGAAGAATGAAAAGAACAAAATACACGCGAACACGGAAACCAATGAAAAATGTAATTTTGATTGTTTTTCATGGCATTCCGCTCAAAGCAATATTTATCATACACATATTTACCTACAAATTAAATAAAACTCAAATAATAGCTTACTGAGGAGTATGAAAACACAAAAGAGGCATTTATATACAAAGAAAAAGAGGGCTGGTTAAAATTGGGAGCAATTAAGAAGTTTTACGCAGGAACAATTTTTGAAAAATTAGGCTAATATTTTCAAGATTCTACGCTTTTTTGAGATGGCGACCACTTAGATTTAAAGTAATGAAGATACTTTGTTTCCAACAGGTTATCTGTTTATCTACATAAGTCCAGTAATTGAAATAGCTGATGAGGACAGCATTCTAATCGATCAAAAACGCGAATTACAGAACAGTTACAACCGCGGAGGGAACAACAGCGAAAGAAATTGTAAACACGACAAGTTCGACGACATTTTACTGGTTATAGCTTTCGTTGAATTTCTTTATGACTCTATTCCTTATCTGGAGAAGCTCTACAGACATCGCTTTCCAAATATTGTTTATTGCGGACCTGTCAAACCGCCTAAGGAAGGCCAGTACAAACTTATAGTGGTCTCTATGCTTCATGGGGTTACAGCTTACGAGTGTCTGAGTACTGCAGCAAGGACACTACCACAGTTTACGGGTTATTTATTTATGAGGAATGATCTGTTCTTGAATATTTGGAGCATTGCAAATTTTAGTCGATCACGGATATGGCAAAGCTCAGGACAGCTTGGTAGCCAGGTCATGTTTCAGCAAACGCGTGATTCCTGGATCTGGTGGTATACGCCGTGGGGACTCAAGGCCTGCGAGGAGGCTTATAAAGAGCTTATTTACCTGAATGACGCTTACAAGCGTGCAATAATCGATAGCAAGGGACAGGAAGAAAGTTCGTGGGATGTGGAAAATTCACTGAATGCTTTGCTATGGAATGGACGTGGTTTGAACATGTGTTATCGGGGATTCTCAAATCTATTCTACATTCCTTCACAACACGCAGTTGCATTTCAGAAACTCTCCGCCGTGTTTCAAAAGCACCAAGTCTATATGGAGATAGCGGTTCCGACCATGATAAAAATGCTCGAATTGTCCGAAAAAACCGAGCAAGTGACAGGGGTGGACATCGGTTCGCTTTATGGAGAAGAGCGAGCTCAGAAGGACGCTAGCTTGTTTTGGCGGCATTTTTCACCGAACACTAGCTATATAAGGCCTGTTGTTCTAACTCGTAATTACTCTGTTGACTCAAAGCCAAACGGGGTGGTAGAGGTTTTGTTAAAATGGTTAAATCACATTGACTGTTCAGAAGGGCTGTCATAGCTCACCGAACTAAGACTTCGTTACGTGAGCGAATGACCATATATGGTTTGCGCTGTGGTTTAGAAAGTCTCGTCGCGCAAGAAATGTTGAGAAGACAGACGCGCAGGTATAACGTTTCCCGCCAAAATTTGACTGTCATCCCGACTGTTTAGAGGGGCGTCATAGCACACCGAACTTGGAAAGTCCTGGAGCAAGGAAAGCTGGGAAGACATACGCGCGGTTAAGTTTCCCGCCATAATTTGACTGAGCTACAGTCGTCGTCGTTTCTTCATATTTCCTTGGCACATGCGTTGGTCGGCAACCGAACCTGCCACATTGTCGCAACTTGAATTCAACTCACGCGACAACTCATTCAAAGTACTCTTCAGTTGACATTTTGAAAATTCGTTAATCAACATTCAAAACCTTTGCGATCGAGTCAACTGGTAACTGACTCTGAACCAAGGGTGGGCAGCCTTACAGTCATAACCCAGTCACTGTTATATTTAACGTAAAATATACACGAAAAATGATTTATTAACCGAGTTAATTGTTGTGTAGGCGTGCGCTCACAGGTTGATCATTAAGTGATTCAAGTTTGACCCCGAGGGTTTTTTTTGTGCAGATAGTTGGCGATAGACCAGGTCTCAATTCTACTATCAAAGTTGATAGGCAGACTCCCAATAACAACCGAACACCCGAGGGAGCACTATCGAGAGCCGAGCGAGAATGAATCAACTTTTAAACATAGAACAGTGATGAACCTGATTTATTGACGTTTTGATTGGTACGTGATTACAAAGGAGCTACGTCACGGTTTGCGCATCTTAGAAAAGTTGAGCAAAAATTTTCCAAGTTCCTCCTTTGTAATCCGTGTTAATCTTCTCCATCATTAACCATCTTTGTTTCTTTATGGTTTATTATTATCTCTTTGGTGTTTTTCTATCTGAAAATACCTTGACTGAGCTCCTTTAAGAAATAGCGCTCACACTCCCAAAGACTTGTGTCGATCGAAAGTCGATGCCTGATTAGCTAAATAGATCGAGAGTTTGCCACATGATCAATAGACTGGTGACTAGTTCATGTTCCAAGGGAGGAAGACTGGTGACCAACGTGTTGAAACAGCTCCTTTGTCCAAGTATTGCTTTTATCGTCCAATATACTCATTCCACCTCGCGATTGAAGATAAATATACAGCAGCCAATCACATGGCATTTCATTGTAAAACTGTTCTAAATACCTGCCAATTAATCGCAAATCGTCGTCGCGGATAAGTTTTCCTATAAAACCCCATCTGGAGAAAGCCAATATACCCCATTGTTTGCCGGCTCTGAGGTTGATAAATTCCCTTATTTGACTCAAAGCATTCTGCATAACCGTAACGTCATCTTCAAGATGGAGATAATACTGGGCCAGGCCTTGACTGTAATAAAACATAAATACATAGTCCATAGCCTGCTTAGAACGCCAATGCATTCTGTCTGGACCGTCGTCAAGGGTCGATTGAAGTCCTGTTAGACGAGGGTAGAACGAGGAGGGAGCTGAAATGACGTGAATTAGATTCATGTCCAAGTATTTACCAAAGTTTGACCGCAGATCTTCCATGACGTTTGTCCGAGCCGACTCTTCTGAGTCGGCAAGAAAGACGACGATTAAGATATTTTTGAGGTCTTCCTCGGAGCTGCCGTTGATTATGAGTGAGTTTAAAGTTGCCACCAGATAACTTTCGGTCTTGTTTTTGAAAGTTCTTTGAACTGTGGGAATTCCAATGGTCAGAAAAACTGAAACAGAGAAGATGGCAAATAGAAGAGCATTCGCACATAAAAAAATAAAATACTTGCCGTTCGTTTAGCTTAACCATCCGAGTGTGAGGCATTTAATGAGAAAGACTGTTATAGATGGACTGAACATTTTGTAGCCCAAGGAATGCAGGGAAGACACACAGGCCGCTAAGTTTCCCGCCAAAATCTGACTGCAGTTATATAAACCCACCCAAAAACCCTAAATGTTCCGAGGCTTTGCAAGCTTAACACTGACAACTAAGATTTTACGGTAATGGTTACGGTAAAACTTTTGAATGGACCAGAATAACAATGGCAAAGTAAGTACCTTTTTTCGTGAGTGGTTTTCCTATTTCTCTGACGCTAGTTTTAGTGATGATTTCTCCACCTTTTGAACATGACACAAAGTCATCCAGACTGGCTGTTTGGGCACTCTCACCTTAAAAAACGTACATGAAAAGCATGGTAAAAGATGCACCGAGAAATGGAAATAAAGCCATCCATAAGGACGACGAAAGGCCATTTCCAAGTTGCCTTTTGTCGCTGTGTCAAAGCGAGTCTTCGTACGAAACATTCATATGAAAATGTGTTCCGCGTACAGGTTTATTTTCATGTAAATCATACTACTTTCATTTGAAAGGTTTTTGCACGAGGACTCGTTATTAAACCGAGGCACAAGGTAAAGCTCTGAGATGGCCTATTGCTACCATACAGACTTATTGTTAAATCTCTTACGACGGTCGTAACGCTACAGTGCTGACAAAAAGCGAAAAATACTATCGTCTCACGTAGTGCAGTAAAAAAGAAACAAGAAAGTATGTAAAAACTATGTAAAAAGTATGCAAGCAATGGTAGGTAGTGCTAGCAGGAGTAAAGTTGGGCTCATCCTTTTTCTGATTGGCTAAAACTTGCAAGTGCGTCTGTTCAATCATAATAAGAGTATATCGCATTGTGATTGAAATATTGATATTAACCGCGGGAAAAGTCGCGAACCCAATTCACCGTTGGCTTGGTTTCGCATCTGATTGGTTGAGAAGACGTGAAGTTTAATCTAATTGGTCAAACCTGTTTTGACGAATATATTGAAGTAACAGGAAATCATAAAATAAGCAATCAAAGGCTGCATTTGTCAATCAAATCAAAATCCCATGAAAGTTGTCTCGGTAGTGTTTGTAAGTTAAAGTACTTACACAGGCTAAGATACTGAAGTTTCCAGTTCAACTGAAGCATTAACATCGCAAGAACAATCAAAAGAACATTCTTGAAAGATGAAGTCTTGCCTCTTGAATCGGTAAGAAACAACTTTAACTAGAAGGAATGAAGCAAACACATAAGTTTGATGACTGAGGAAACCGCAGAATAAGCAGACAAAAATATTTCGGTGCTTGTCAGTAGTATTGCTTACGTACCTTAACAATCCATCTCATCTTATTGCGATGATTGTTTTCTTGAGTTTTTCAATCACTAGCCTGTTTATGAAAATACCAAGTACGAGAGAAGTCAAAAAATGTGGTTTGCAGACTACCATGACTAATACCACTTTTAGGTGACAACATCTCGTAACGTCAAAGTTGGGCATAAACCCGTTCAAAATCAAGTGTAAGGATGGCTAGATTTGTGGATGGGTTTATGGGTCAAATTCTCTTTAATCTTAACACCACGTGTGACACCATCATAAAATTAAGCTGAAAAGTACCGAAATCCTCGATCAGTCATCAAACTGGGAGCAAAGACTTTTTCCGAAGCATGGCATTTCGTTCGAGAAGTGGGCATGTTATTTCCCAAGAACGCTTACTGTTCATTTTAGTTGTAGAATAACTGCCTTGTTCAATGAGAGCTTGCATAAGCGTACGGGCACCTTCGGACTTGGTGGGGGGGGGAGGGGGAGGGACTTTCTTGCCCGAAAAAATTAAGCAACGCCCGAATGTGTGAGTGTTGAAATCGGGATGCAAACGCACTCAAATAAATTGCGTGAAAAACAAAAACGTTCACAAAGATAGTTATATTGAAAGCTTGCGTACTCAATGACCTCTATGAACAGTCTCAATCGAGTAAAATCGAAAACTTATTAAAAGAAAAAGTTCTTCCTTTCAAGGCGTTCGTTCAGAGATCGGCTGATCAGCAACAGAGACATTTGTGTTTCAAGATGCACAGTTTGGACGACCGTTACAGAAGCTATCCTATATTCGAGACGAGCGTCTCGACATACTCGAGACGTTCAAAGAACAACATGAGGCATCCATGAATTCAAGCCTTCCATGAATTCAGAAACCACGTCAATATTATGGTAAACAACATGGACGTACTAGAGAAACACCTCCAAAGAAAAATTCAAGAAAGAAATTAAAACACTCCGTGGTTAAGACATTCCAAACGGCTCTTTTTAGGGCTTCCACAAAAACAAAAGTCTTAGCTTGGTCTTCGTTCGCTTAGATTCGTGTCCTTGTTTTGTCGATAGAAAATTGGGAAAGGAAATAATATCCTTACTGTGGATTTCCACGATACACATTTAAACGACTTGTAGCTACTAAAAATCCTCAGGTCACTTGACGGCCTACAGACTCCCAATAGGGCGTCTAATCACAAAGAGATTAATAAAAAAGAAGAAACGTTTTTTTACTAGTTTTGGAAATCACGCCAATAGCTTTATTTTGACGCTGATGTTTTCTCTCAAGTGTCGTTGCCCGAATCATGAGCGTTTTGCCCGAAATAATAATAATAATAATAATAATAATAATAATAATAATAATTTACCAATTTATATAGCGCATATTTACATATTCTGATCAATAGCGCTTTACAATCACCATAAAAATAAAATAAAATTATAAATTATAAAAATACTTCTTAAAAAAGATGTCTTAAGTCGAGATTTAAAACTGTCAAGTGATGTTGCTTGACAAAGCTCTTCAGGTAGGCCATTCCAGAGTTTCGGAGCTGCTGCCGAAAATGATCTGGCCCCCAATGTTGGAAGCATCTTACCCTTCTTACCCATAATTTCCGTGGCGGGGGGGGGGGGGGGGGCTGCAGCCCTCCTCGCCCTCCTCAACTCGAACGCCTATGAGAGCTTGTGCCAGATATGAAAGGAATTGAGGTCTTTGACAAAGAAATAGAGTAGTTTTCAATTGAGTGTCGTAAAACCAAAACCAAAGTCATCGCTCTAGCCAATCACAAAGGACATAGACAATACAGTGAGTCAATAAGACTTGGATTGAATTACGCGGGAAAACGCGTGCGAACGAGTCACGGTTGGCTTTGGTTTTCCTTCTGATTGGATGAAAAATTGGCGCTAGTGGTTTGAGCCAATCGTGAAGCGTAGTAAGTGCAAAACCAATTACTTTTCCACACTCAAATGACAACCAGTCTAAAATTATGTAAGGAGGTATTCACGGCTTGGGAAGCTGCCAGATTTATTAGATCTGTTAAAAGACTGCAGTAACTGAAGCAAAGTGCCATGGGGCTTGGAAAAAATGTAAACAAGGGTGATACACCATTCGAACTTCAATGCAGTTATCATTTTGCTACCATTCAACACTTTGTGAATGGGAAAATTTCTCAAGATAATGAGTAAAGTTCAAAACCTCTTCAATGCATGGTCTCTGAGAGAACTCTCACTGTACGATAAAATAACAATTGTCAAGACCTTAGGGCTTTGGAAACTTGTCTTTGTAAGCGCGTGTATACATACTCTGCTTTCAGTATTATATAGATATGACCATGATAGAAAGAGATTCGCTTATGGGGCCAAAAGAAAGAGGAATATAAGATTTGCCAGAATTTGACACAATATGTAAAACATTACAAGCTGCTTGGGTTTAAAGTAGGAAGAAAGGCATAGAATATCAATGGATGATAATTCCCTAAGATAATTTCGACCTTGATAATGACGCAAAATTTTTAGATCTAGACAAAATAAACTGTACCAGCGTTTTACGCTGACCGCGTTCTTATAAACGCCTGGGCGGGCGGCCAGAGTCAAATTTCGGGCAGTAGAACCCGTATTGAGAATGTAATTTTATGAAACAATTAGCGTATTATAAGTACACTGGAAAGAGTGCGAAAGTTTATTAGATGAAAACAATGGATTGCTTACATTTTTAAATGTTAAAACAAGTTCCGTTTGAAGACTGGTCTCTAGGCTTCTTTTAAAAAGCTACATGGTTCACTATCGGCTATACTTAAAAAATGGAAGCGTGCTCTCAAACAGGATCTTCCATCACAGACAATCTTCACTCGGAACAAAAAAATACCTACAGAAATATATTGCTTTTCAATAGAATTGCTCGCAACTCGCAATAAACTAATTGCTCGCAATTTACCGGCCGTGCCATCCTTTTCTTGTTTACTTAAAAGCTTGAAAATGTACAGCGTGAATGAAATAATATGATTCTAAGAGAAGGAATACTCTTTACCGACCTCCTGTGGTAAAACTTCTCAACCATATTTGCTCAGTTCAAATCGAGACTGACGGCTGTCGCGAGGACGAATTGAATCTAAAGCTGTTACTTTTCTCGAGAAAAAAACACCTTAAGGGAAGTTACTTTTTCCTTGCCGATACCACGCACTTAGAACAAATATCTACGTGACGGTGATTCGCAAGAAAAGAAGGAAAAACAAAGTTATCGGATCAAAATTGGATCTATTTGCGGCGATGGCTTATTCCATATTATCTTACCTTTAGGTCAATGAGTCCAACTCGGTGAAGAAAATGTTAGAGTGCTTTTGTAGACGAGACGTCTTTTTTTTCTCGAAAATTTACTGATGCCAGGCGATAAAATCAAATGAAAACCGCCGTACAGGAAGAATTAGATAGAAATATTCCTACAGCAGCAGCCTTTAGAAACTTGTCCGGCGGTTAAGCTAATTTATGCAGATTTAATCTCTGTTTCCAAATAGCAATAAAAGATTTTATGTTTCCATGGGGTTTGCTTGCTTTTTTGCCACGCCGTTGTGAATGTTAATTCGTCTCCATTTCCCAAATAAAGAACACAGATTTAACACGGGAATTCTTCACTGTGAAAAGTGCACATGTGCTGAGCGACAAATTAAAATGTTCGGCGAAGGAAACTGTCCAAATAGCAAAGATTAATTAAAGTCACTTCTGTAGGTTCCGATATTTGTTTTTCCTTTCATTGACAATTTATCACGGTGTGGTAAGCAGGTCTAAAATTATTCACTACAGCCGCAAGTAGCGCATTAAACAAAACAATAAGAACTTGAATCAAAACCATGTAACCGCTAACAAGCGCGGGATAAACGTGGCCAGGAACGCGAATCAAATCACGTGACCAGCATTTGCATGCAGCTGATTGGCTGAGAAAACAGATTCTTTGCCGTGATTGGCTAGAACACCGTCACGTTGTACAATAAATCTTTCCACCGTGCCTCAGCGATGTTACCAGCTTGTGAATTCAGCAATATTTAAAAACCTAGATAATGAGTTTCGCGATGCTAGATTATTCTGGTTGGTGTTTGTCTTTGTCGTTGAGAAATGCTGATGAAGGAAAACTGAAAACTCAGTTAATTCCATTCTCGTCGCGATAAAATGTCGTTACGAGTACGGTAGATTTCTCTCTTTGCCGACCCCGTAATTAAGGACTCCGGGAACGACATAAAAACGTCTACCGACCGCAATCACTGCTGTAAAGTGCATGACAACACTGTAAAGTCTGCTGACCAGAAAGCAGGTCTTCGTCAAGGCCGCACTAAATGCATGGCGAAGCATCCATTGTTTTCACGCGAAAACCGGAACCGTTACCCAAAAGAAGAGGAAAAAGAACATTTTAGCATACCTGACATTTAATCAGACGATAGCTATCTGTAAATTACTTAAGAAAAGAAAGATATCTGAGTGAGAAAACCTATCATGCAACAACAAGATTGTTGTACGCATGAATACTTTTTAAACGGGTGCCATGTGTGTTTAAGCTGTAATATTTGCCCGTGATCTCACTTATTCAGAATCATAATAACGCTTATTCTTATGAAGAAGTATTCTTCTTTATTATTTAGCGTCAAAAGCCGCAGAAACTATAAGAAAAAACGGCCTCTTTTTCTGTTTGAAGTCAAGACCTTTTTGCCGGTACCTGAGGGAAACGTTTCGCTCCTGACTTGTATTGGTTTAATTTGAAGTGAACAGTTTGGTCATAACGATTATGAGGACTTGCCACACAATAGCGGCAAAATGTTATTTGTGTACACACTACAGAAAAACGTGAATGTACATCATCTTTACGGAGTACGCTGTTGTGAAAGATCACCTTCGAAGCAACTTCCGGCTCTCTTCAATATAGCGCGACAGTTCATTCGTTGATAGCGACTGGCAAAGCTCACGGAGATTTCGCAGTTAAAAATCACAAACAAATCAAGGATTAGCGCTTTCAGCGAAAACTATTGGTCAAGAAATTCAAGTTATGCCATGGAAATGGCCGCGTTGTGGTTTAGGCTGGCTTTGTATTCTGTTGATCATCTGTAGTGCCGTTACTGTGATCTCTTCGTATTGTGTAGCTCTCTCACATGGACACATCTACCCGTTCCTTCCAGCGATCAGCGAAACTGGAGTTTTGTATCCGGAGAAATACGTTTTCAGGGAGTTAGCTAATTTAACGGCCTTTCTATTCATCTCCAACGCGTTCGTTCGTTTTATGCAGTATAAACTTGTGGCTGAGCAGTGTAGAGAGGAACACGTGAAGCTCAATCGCCTTAACAAATTGGCATTTGTAGTCGCCATTTTAGCGGGTGTCGGAATGACTTTCGTGGCCAACTTTGAAATTGAAAAGGTATGCCAAGAAACTTTTATTATTTTACAGAGAGGCTTCTTATTGACTTGTGTGACAGGATGTTTGAATATTATTTTGATTAGTGTTTAGAGGTCTTTTGGTTGGGCTATTTTTTTTTTTAAAGAAATTCATTTTACCAGATATCATGTTACGGATTGTATTGAAACATGAACAGGTAATAAGTAAACAGTAGCCTCTATTTGGCGCGGAAATATGGGCGGATATTTGTCCGCGGACGTTGTCTGTTCCGAGAAGCGAACAGTTTTCTGAGAGCGTGGCTCGAGGAAAACTATGAGCTTTATAGAACAGATAATGTCCAAGGACAAATATCCGCACATATTTTATTTTCGCGCCATTGTGCAGTGTTTATCCTTCAAATATTTTTTACAACACGTGCAGTTTTGAAAATTGGGGAATAACACTCGGATATGCCCCAGATTTAGCTGGGACATATTCAGTCACGTGACGCGTTTGGACCAATCCCACGCAAGCGAAACTTTTTGATGGATTATAATTACTGATATCAAGCCCTAGCTATCTAATCCTACATGAACGACGCTGTGTCAGACCTAATCGCTACTGCTGTGGATTTCGCCGGATCAACTGAATTCTAGCCTTTAGTTGGGGTTGGGAGAGAGGGGAGATTGTATTGTCTTCCTAGTCAAGACACAGGCTTGCTCTCACGGTGTCTCCGCTTCCAGGAGTATCAACGGGTACCAGAGAATAGTGCGGCAAACTGGCCAAAATGTCGGTCGGGGTGAGGCTAATGATTTGGTGGACTGGCAACCCATAAATGGGGGTGGGGCCGGTTGCAACACTCTTGAGAGAGGGGCTTTGGGGGTTGGCCTCTCCTCTTTTTTTATTTTTTGAAAAAGACAAACTCTTTCTTATTGGAGTATGAATCCTTTTTATAGGCAAGAAAAGGCCTTTCTTCCCTTTTGAGAAAATCTGTATCTGTTAGTGTTTGATAGAGAACAGGGGCACTGTGAGCGCATATTGTCCAGCTCAAGAACACAAAGGGGAGGTAGTTTGGATCAAATGTTTCACTTTAGCCATTATGGCTTCATATAGTCCCTTGAAATCGAGTTGTGACAAGAGTTTGTATATATTTACAGAACTGGTCAGTCCACGACGTCGGTGCCATGACAGCATTTATCAGCGGTCTTTCATACTGTTGGTTACAATGTGCAATGTCTTACAAGCTTCGAGACCACGGTGTCATCAATAGTTCAGCGGTGTGCCATTCAAGAGCCACGCTCTCTCTCATAATAACTTTCTGCGTCATGATCTTTGGCGCGTGTCAGGGCAAAGCTAATATGGAATGGGACCGAGTTCGGCCTCGATATCACTTCCTTGCCAAACTCAAGTGGAGTCCTCAAGATCCCGGATATTTGTACCATGTGATATCCAGCGTGGCCGAATGGAGCATGTGCGGAGGAATGCTTCTGTTTATGTTGACGTTTGCTCAGGAGTTTCAACAAATAGAGATAACCTCTGATATCTCGTCCACAGATTATTGGGAATGATCAAACTGTACTAAAACACGACCCACTTTAAGCTTTTTTTGTTTGCATTCACAAGATACATCAAACACTCAAGACAGTGTTTAACTACATTTCCAAACATCTCGAAGTTCGTCAAAAATACTCCGCTACGCGCCGTACTTTCAACTCTCTTCTCGGTGTTTTGAAATGTGGTCAAACACGGTCTTTCGTGTTTGATATATTACAAGGCTTCATCATGACCTGATACGTTGAATCACAAAAGCGCAAACCAGCAAGAGTTTTAGTTTTCCAAAAGATAACAAAAGGATGAAAAAGCCGACGTAGTCTTTATATTGCGTTTTACTAAATAACCTTCAATGTGTTCAGTAATTTTTTTATTCCAAGTTCTTTTACAGAGAAATATCCCGTGAGTGAGTTGACTTCACCAGAAAAACATTTACGATACACATAAGAAATCATTACACAACAGTTTGATCCCATGCGGAAGTTTCGGAGGGACACAACTGTAAACTTTGACACGCGCGTCACATATAAATGGCGGGAAACAACTGCAAGATGTGTTGTACGCGTCTCATTTTGGCGGAAAGCAAATAGAACTTTTAATGGATGGGTTTTATTATGGCGGGAAAACGCCACAACGCGTGGCATACGCTTGGGCTCTCCTAATTTCCGATCGCTATCATAGAACGGGATGGCAATTAGCTTTGTTAAACTATTATTAAATTTATTTGAGACTTTTTTAAGTGAACAATGTTTTGAAAGATACTGGATATAGGCAGTTAGAGTATTGTTTGTATTTTTATTCATGTACGGTTATAACCCTGCTGTTCTGAAGAGGCATTTACGGCCAGTCATTAATGCAGAGGATGGCATACCTGTGCTATTCTCAACAGAACTTTCTCACCTCCAAAAAGCAGGAAAAGGAAATTTAATATTTATATTACTTACTACAGGGTATTTTCATTGGACTAAATTATCAGTATCCACACCAAAATTAATTTTGTTATCTTCTCTATTTTGATCTTTTAATACTAACGAGCACTTTCGTTCACATTTCTTACTTCTCACGGTGTACTTTGCAGGATGTTAAGAAATAGTTTCCAGGCACATTTTGTTGTTCAGAGCACTAGGAAATATTGAGTGTGAAAATATTACTTGCGACAGGCCCTTAGAGTTTTCTAAATCTGATGAGCCTCAAAGACACTCTGTTGATAACGAGCAAGGTGTTTTCAGTTAATTGTCAATTCAATCAATCAGTTTAATTTATTCTAAAACTAATCCTCCAATCCACCGAGTATTACAAATCCTACCTACATACTACTACAGATAAATCTGGATTTTTTCAGCCAGTTTAAGTTTTCAAAAACTAATTTCTAACTTGTTTTCAATCTTTCCTTAATCTAGATAATTAGTATTAATTTAGTTCAGCTTCCTATAAATTCGTTGTTTTGCCGTTTAATTAAAGAGCTTGTTTAATGAGTAAAGGAGGCTCAATTTGGATTTCCCAGTATCAATATTTTTACATCCTGCTTGTTAATCTAATTCCTTTTAAATTTCCTAGTGGTCCCTTTGAAATAAAATATGAAGACGAGAGATTAAGAACATCCAAAGTTACTTTCAGCTGGCAGTTTTTTAAAAATAAATTTTCACTCCTGAATTTGCTGTTTACATAACCTAAGCTGTAGCTGTTCCCACACATTCATCCTCACATATTCTTGTGCCAGTGTCCACAGGTGTGTACATGTATACTTTATGACAACATTTCTAACTTGTACATATCGGTCCTCTTCTGCTGTTGGACTGGAATTTGGGCTCGGACATCTTCCAGATAACTCAGATCTATGAAAGAAATTTAAGACAGTTGCAATAATGGAGATGCAGAGGCCTCATAGTTAGTGCACTCATCTCCAGATTGAGTGACCCAATGAAGCTTTGACTGAGGACACTGTGATGTGTTCTTGGCAAGACACTTTACTCTCACAGTGCTTCTCTCCACTCAGGTGTATAAATGGGTACTAGTCAATTAATGCTGGGGGTAACCCTGTGATGGATGAACGTCCCATCCAGGGGTAAGTAGAGCACTACGAGCAGTCAGTGTCACAGGCAACCCAGGAGGACAATAATGTCCCACAACAGCTTACCTATGTCTGAATAAAGGGTTTGCTCTGTGTGGTCTGCTTTGGCTATCACCTCACCCCTAAAAAAAGCAAGCAAGACATGATTTAATACAAGATTTGAGCTTTAACCATCTTGAGTGGACTAGTCTCAATCAATATTTTTTCCAGCAGAAGGTACACCATGTCAAGAAACAAAATTAACAGACTTGCCATTTGCAAATTATACACGGTCAGTTTGTAGATGTGGTTCTTGCCAAACAGGTGGTCCTGCTCTAGGAGTAGGAGTAGCTGATTTTTTTCCTTACACAGGTACAGGAGGCATAAAATGGAGAATTTTTTTCTTGTCGTCATGTTCAGAGTCATTGCCTTAACAAGTCAATGAAGAATTAATGGCATCATTTGCTTTACCATCAAGATCAGTGGGTACCAGGTCGTTTACATCTGGTATATATGCAGGGTAATTTTTGTTGTCAGTCTTGGCAATTTTTTGTCACTTGAAACTTATGTGATGACCATGATAATGAAAGTACACATTGAGCTGTCATTGTGTAACTAGTGCAACTAACTACAACTGGGGACAACAATACATTGCACATGAAATACATTGCTGTTGCTTGGAACATATTTCACCTAGTGTCCACTGGTAGTAAGGCTGATGGTTTGAATGGTCACTAGACAATCTTGAGTCTGGGATACTTTTCATCCAATCAGAAGCTTTCACAATGACTCACAAAATCTCAACTCTCCATGTCTCATTTGTCTCTCTCGCTTTCTTCGATTGTCCAACAAGGGTCTCGGGGTCTTGGATTTTACCAATTGTAACTCCTTGGCTTATTAGACCTAATAAATGGTCCAAGCCCTTAAATTTGTACTCTGGTCGTGTGAGAGTGGTATAATGTACAAGTCTTAGGTTTAGTGTGACTGTCCATACCATGGATTGACGACAGTGCTGTGTCCCCAGGCTACATAAGTTGCTTTCTCATCTCTGGCTGGTGATACAGCTGCTACATACAACTACAAAGGACCACACAAGAATTAACAATGCAGCAGTAAATATAGTTCATATAACATGGAATTTTATGTCCGATAATTATTGGATGAAAAGGATATGTTGATTGTCCTAACCTGATTATCCAAGGCCCTGTAAGAGAAAAGGATGACACTGTTTTATTCATTTCTGATGCTTAAAATCCAACCATATCAGTAATTGCAAAACAAAGTTATTAGACATAAGCTTCTTGGCTACTTTATAGATGTGAGATGAAATAAAGTCATATATGAATGTATGCATTGATTTTCCAATTCTCTTTTGATTGAAAATCAAAAGCTTTGGTGAAGGTAAGAGAGTACCTTGCTCTAATGAGAGGTTCCCAGTGAGCCGGTCCTGTCGTCATGTTAAATGCTCCAGGGTAAAATAATAATTTACAGCCTAAAACAGTAGGATCAGAGTGGCTAATGTTAAAAAGGCACACCTCCTTACATTCTACTACACTCCAGGAACTGCTAAGGACTTTGCAATGGTAAATTAACCACCAAAATGTTTAGTACTATTAAGACCTGACACTAAAATAAGGGTTTATTTACCTTGCTGAGTGTAAACTTGAGCCATCTCCGGAAATCTCATGTCATAACAGATTCCAATTCCTATTTTACACAAAGCTGCCATAAAAATAAACAGGACTTCAGACAAAATGATTACAGGTCAGGATAAAGACAACAACAACAAAATAAAACCATCCTCTAATTATTGAAAGCCAGAATAAAAACCACTTACAAAGTAGAGTTTTCTTTATAGCAAAACAAATTAAAAACAAAAAACAGAAATAACTGCTCCCTGTTGTTCAAAATTAGCTATCTTAATGGACGTAATGTAAAAATTTAATTAATATAGGAATACTCCCTTGTATTGTTTAGCTATAGTATCCTGTTGTTATCTTTTGTAAGAAGTATTTATGTAAGTAGCTTTTATTATTATTATCATCATTATTATTTTCTTGTATATTGCCAGTGAAATGTAACTTTTTACTTTGTATTATGTGTAAAATGAACTATAACTATGTTAATGTGTTGATGATGATTACAAATTGTAAAAAAAAGGGAAAAAAGTTTCTATTTTACATGTGTTCATCATTGTCAGCTGTTTTCCACTGCTCAGGACTTCTGATTCTTGAAAGCGAATTTTTCCTGGAACATCAATATCAAAGAGATGAACCTACAACAAAATAAATGCAAAATAAAAACCTACCATGTTGTTAAACTGCTTGAAAGTTGGCTCACATGACTCGCTGGCTTGCACTTTGTGCAGACTATTACAGTAACAGTCTGTACAAAGTGCAAGCCAGTGAGTCATGTGAGCCAACATGTACCAGTAATCCATTTTGGTTAGCCTGAATAACAGTCTGGTTATGGCCTAAATAGAACCTGGTTAGCCTAAATAGCTTCCCCCTCCAGAACAAAAAGTTAGCTTAGTTAGCTTGTGGTTAGCCTAAGAGCCAGGGGTATTACTGGCTCCCATGGCTTGCTTGGTGGTTGGTTGCCCATTCTCCTCGTGCCTTGTGGCATATAGGGAGTGGGGGTTACCCTAAAAAATCCCCTATCAGCCTAACTAGCTCCCTGTTTAGTCTAGATTGCACTATGGTTAGCATAACTTAGCTTGTGGCTAGCCGATTTATTGGGGTTAGGGATCCTTGATTTGCATGTCTCACATGGCTCCCATAGTAAGAACACTCATTTGTCATTGTTGACCTTTCTGTGTTTAGCAAGCATGGTGCCATCAGGTCCAAATGAGGTGGAGGTGTTGTACAACTTTCCATCACTTTTTCTCTCGGGAATGGACCCTCCAATGATGTAACATTCGGTCTCTTTTGCAACAGATGACAGCATGTTTGTTGATTCCCCTGGGATATTCTCTGCATAGTCAGCAAAATATTGAGTGCCATAGGGTGAGTTGAAACATTCCTAGTAAGGTAAAAATTATTTGATTTGCACTCAAAAACAAAATTATGTAAGTTAGTGAATTTTCATAATTTTTTACCAATAGAGAGCACTTTCCAGGTAGGTGTGGATAGGTCTATCTGTGTGGGAGGGGGTGGGGAGGGGACTACAGGGGATGAGGGGGGGGGGGAGAGGGAAAGGTGCATCAAATTACAACGTCAACAGTTTGAACTTGGCAGACAACCTAGCGTTATTTCTCACAAAGTTGTTATAGATCTGCCATGTAACTAGAACACGAAATTTCGATGCGAAATAGAATCTCTCTAAAGTGAAAGCAAAACCTACCGGAAGCGCGATAATTTTCGCTCCATTCGACGCCGCTTCTTTGATCTTGTCTTTCGCACGCAACAAATTCTGAGCCTTGTTTGAAGTTACAGCAAGCTGAACAAGCGCAATACGAAATTCTAAAATCAGAAAATAAAAGAAAGATGGGAACCTTACAATTTTTTACGCCGTGCAAAGAAAATCACAAGAAACTGCAAATAACCTTGCTTACTGGAAGCCGCCATGTTTCTTTGTCCCATGACCATATGTGGCGTGTGCTCACGTGACTAAATGGTTTGTGGGCGCGCGAAATTCGTGTTCGGCAAGATGGCGGTACTTGCGACCATGTGAGAACACGAACACTTTTGATCTTTTTCTGGCAACGATGACTGCGTTTGTAGAGGGATGGGACTTTTTAGAGACCCTTGGTGAAGGTGCTTATGGCGAGTAAGTGTTTCCTGTCTTGACGCTGTTGGGATTGTGATCAAATGCAAGCTTTTGGTTATGAATGACTGGACGAGTTCGATTTCGTTTTCCAAATATTTCTAGAGTGAAGCTAGCAGTGAACAGAGAAACGCAACAGGCGATTGCTGTAAAGATCATCGACCTAGAGAAAGCTGCTGATTGTTATGACAACGTCAGAAAGGAGGTTAGTGGCGTGAAGGTCGCTTGTGAAAGATGGATCAAACTGTACATTTCTTAACGAGCCCCTTTTGTTTACAGATTTGCATTCATCGAATGCTTCAAGATGTCCACGTTATTCGATTTTATGGACAGAGAACTGAAGGAAAGAAACAGTATCTGTTTCTAGAGTGCGCTGCTGGTGGAGAATTGTTTGATAGAATAGGTATTTAAATGTATTCATACCTTTGATTTTGAGTCGTTCAAATTCTCACCCTCCCCTCTCCCAAATTGCTGTTACATGAGACCCGTTGAAGGGAAGGGTTGGGTTGGAGGGATGAAGGAGGCGGGGGAGGGGGGGGGGGGGGAATGGGCATAACTGCATGAAATAGTGAATAATGGAAGTGTTTGATTGTTATTTGCAGTCCACGATCCACTGTGCCAATTTTGACCTGCCCTGTTCCTAGTCCCAAGGACAGGTTCTGGTAAGACGGAACACAGAATGTCTGGATTACCAAACCCAGTGTTGCAAACCTCTTGACCACATAATTTCCATAAATAATAAATCAGGGGTTTCATTTAGGTGGGGGAGTGGGGGGGCTCTGGGCAAATTGCCCGGCTGTGAGGATGATTTTGCCTGCCTGGTTTGACCATCTAGAGGAAAGTTTTTCTTATAAAGAAGTTCAGTTTAAAACATTTGCCTGACTGTGAAAACCTGTTGCTGAAAACCTTAATGAAACTCCTGATAGTTTGTGTTCCCTCAACACTGCATCAAACATGGGTCACTATAAAATATGCCTCTAAAACAACATATACCATTGTTATTGTCTCGTATGCTATGGTATCTCCTTCAACTAGCTGGGACATTCAAATGTGTAACAAAACATACCATTAACAATGTCCTCCATAGAACCCGATGTTGGAATGCCGCAGCACCAGGCACAGCGTTACTTCAGGCAACTTATAGATGGAGTGGTAAGGGAATTTAACCAATTTAGATAGTTTTGTACAATACTGAGCAGGCAGTGGTACCACTCAGATACTGCTCATTAGCTTTTTATTTGAATGGTCACGCATTAGTGTGTGCATTGACACTTGTCTTACTGGTGCATAAGACAGTTTGTTGCATCCATTTGTTTAGGAGTACCTTCACAGACAAGGTGTGACCCACAGAGACATTAAACCTGAGAACCTTCTCTTGGATTCTGATGGTAAGATACATGGTTTTAAAAATACATCAGGTCACTAAAATTGCTGCAATTTTTACAAGAATTATTTTTAGATCATGTGTACTAAAGGTATCTGTGGTTGAGTGCTGATCAATACCCTTGATTGATACCCTTCATCGAAACTTGATCAACACCTCGGTTGACACTCAATCAACACTCAATCAACATCTTGGTTGACAGTTGGTCGAAAGTCGACTTACTTTCGTAGACAAGCCATTGAGTGTCAATCAATGATTAATTTTTGATTGAGATGTTGATCGAGTGTTGATTGACTGTTGATTGAGATGTCAGTCAAGTGTTGATCAAGGGTAGGTTGAGGTTATCGATTGACACTCGACTGCAAATGCCTTTAGTGTAAATGATCTGAATTATTTTAATATGATGGACTGTCATGAAGTAGATTTACTTATATGTTGATTGCTTTCTCTTGTTTACTGTAGATAATTTAAAGATCACTGATTTTGGCTTTTCAACTGTATTCCGCCACAAAGGCAAGGAACGCCCTCTGGGAAAATGTTGTGGAACCCCTCCATATGTTGCACCAGAGGTATAATAAAACATCAATAAAACTTTTAGTTGTTTGCTGTGTCCATTTCACAGTTCGGTGTTTTTTCATAGAGCCAAGCAAATGACAGTAAATTATGATAATCATAAACCTTAATTACAGAGTAATTTTTTTTCGTCTCTATGTTATATGTACTTTCTTGATACTTGTTCTGTTCCTTTGTAGGTTCTATCCAAAGGTGAATACAGAGCGGAGCCTGCAGACATATGGTCCTGTGGTATTGTCCTAGTTGCAATGTTGACAGGAGGTAAATATATGATGACTGTTTGGAGCAAAACATCTAGGATATTTATGTACATAAAATGGAGAGTTTAATTTTGTAGTTTGATACATCCAGGGGTAAGGCTACCCCACCTTGATAGGATGCAGCAAGCTAGTCTGTTCCAGTTGTATTTTTGTTGACCATTACCTATTTTGTTATTTGTTGACCAGTACCTACCAGTACGTGAGTGTTTTACTGAAAAATAAACCATTCGTAAAATTTGTATGAAACGTCATCCTGGACTTGAATGGCATATTTTCCATATCTTCACTAATGAAGATATTGATGACTTCATTTCCTGCTTTTTCACAGTTGTTTGTGCAAACAGTCAGTTTGTCTATAATAATCAACATACATTTACATGGTAGCTTGAAGATATGAAAATTATTTATAAAATTACTTTCCACTGAACAGGTACTTATTTTTTGTTAAGACTTGTATGCATCCACAGTTGGGTGATTTGGTGCCGTCAGTCCCCAGTGGATAGCATTGTCCACCCTTTGGACAGCTATGGTCTGGATCCGATGTACGTGCAATTATTGTCTTTGACTGAGAATACAACATAATGACAGTGCCTGAACTCAAAAGACCACAAACAGGATTGTTTTTAATTTGCAAGTGTTTTCTTTGCAAAGTAGGTTAGCCATAAGTAGATCTGCAAATATTTGACTTGATGTTTTTAACCATTACTTAGAACTTCCGTGGGACGAACCAACAAAGACAAACAAAGAGTACCTTGATTGGCTCAATAACAAAGTGAACAGGACACCTTGGATCAAGATGGACTCTCAATCATTAGGTATGTATGATTCTGTTGTTTTTCAGATGATGTCCATGAAGCAGCTAGAATCATACTTAAGCATTGCAGGTATGCAATGCATGCAGAGGGCAAAAGTGTACAAGCAGTTTGAATCTGTAGTACTAGGCTGTACTATCATTACCCAGTGTTAGTTATAAGCAAGTAACAAGAGCAGAAGGCACAATGCATGAATAAGCCTTTCTAGCTGTAGCCTTTGCATGTACTTCAGACTCTAATTCTTGGTAATGACCTGGCATTACAGTCATGCAATGCATGTTGATTGCCATGTGTGTAATTGTAGTCCTATGTATGCACTGCAGACCTACGGTATTTGGTGATTCTGTAGGAAGGATGGGAAAGGAATAAATGAGGGTTTTAAGAATATAAATATCCATTTCACTTCGCAGCATTCATTTTCTTTTGTGTCTGTATAGCATTGCAAACATAATCAAGCCCAGTGGTAGTCCTGGCTTAAGAAAATCATATTCAGTTAAGCTATGACTTTTTATCTTCTAGAATTTATGAAGAAACTTCTCATTGAAAATGCTAAACGGAGGCTCACAATACAACAAATAAAGAAAGAAAAATGGTTTTGCAGGTATTGTGTTTAATTGTGTTCCATAACTTTGTATTGTTTTTTTTAAGTACTAAAGAACATTTTCAATGAAGCAAATATAAATTATTTGAAACAACTTTAAATGATTTTTTTGGTCTCCAGAACATTATCATCAAGAAGTCAAAGAGATGGTAAGCATTTAAAATTTAGTCATGAATTGATTTCATTTGGTAAAACGTTGATTGTGCTGATATACAATGTACATTACGCATACCTAGATGTAAAAATAATGGTGTTTCCATTTAGGGTGTTCACCAGGAGACACACCCTCTGGAACAGCGCCATTTAAGAGAAGATGCACCGAGGCAGATGTCCTTTCCCCAGTACAACCTAGAAGAAACCGGTGAGTGCTTTACTCTGCTTTATAAAACACCTTGACCGATATATTTTATAATTCCTTTATTTCTTATTTGTACTAAGCATCTTTCACTGTCACTGGGTGTTGTTTTAGGGATCACATTTCCGCATCTCAGCCAGAACCTCGGCGGCTGGACAGTGGAATTGACAGTGGTGCTTTGGAGGGTGTGGATGATGAAGGAACAGTGAATGGGTTATGTTTCTCGCAGCCTGTCCACCCTGATCACATGCTACTAAGCACACAGATGCAGTCTACACCTGGTGCATCACAGGTGAGGTTATTTTGTTTACAATACACTAAAATTAATTTTTGTTTGAACTACCTGGGACTTTGTGTTCTGTTCTTGGCAAGGACATTCAAATCTCAACGTGCTCTTCTCCATTCAGACTTGGAAGAGCAAATAATTTTTGTGGTGGGGGTGGAGGTAATACTCTGATGGACAAGCATCCCACCTAGGGAGGAAAACTCCTAAGCAGTAGCTTATAAGCTCTCAAATTGGAAATGACTTTTTTAAATCTGAACTTTCACATTTACCTTTCAGAATCCATTCCATAGACTAGTCAAGCGAATGACACGCTTTCACACAAAGAAAAGCGCAGACAAGACACTGTACAAGTTGAAAGCAGTCTTGGACACCCTTAAATATAATTTCACAGTAAACTCCCCTCGCCAAGTAAGATTCACTTTAGGAAGGTTTGTTTTCATCTTAGCTAATTAATTCCTGCTTAAAGGATTTACAGTTACTAATTGTGATTTAGAATTTAGTGATAGCTCAATAGACAAATGAATTTGATGAAACCAGGTGCCTGACTGCTACAAGTGTAATAATCAGTAGTCTAAAAAACCCACAGAAATGACAAAATTGTGAACCAATTTCATATTAGTTTTGTGAAGAAATGCATTGCTGTTCACAGACCCTCTGTTTGGGCTTGGGTTTGTCAAGATTTGAACAAGGCAAAATGCAGAGCAAAGAAAAATAACTTGAAGAAAAATAATTCACAGGAGAGAAAAACTGTCTGTGGACAGACTAAAGGGAGTTAGTGTTATTATTAGCAACAAGTGCAACACTAGAAAGATAAACTAATCAACTTCATTGTTCTTTAGGTCACAATATTCACCATGGACAGGCGGCGTAATAAACTGAGTATTAAAGTGAACCTTATTGACATGAGTCCTCTCATGGTGGACTTCAGATTATCCAAGGTAAATAACTTTGACTTGTTTGACTGTTTCCTAGAGTGGAGATATCTATGAACTGTAATGTAAGTTTAGGTAACAAGCTCACTAAATGCTGACTGATTTTTTCAGGGCGATGGGCTTGATTTCAAACGTCACTTCCTAAAGATAAAGGCCCAACTCAAGGACATCATAGACAGATAGTATCTTTTTGCAGTTACCATGGTTACCACACAAGGTACTGGTGTGTTCAAAGACTGTCTAGTGTCGCAGCAAACCGAACAATTTATGTAAGCAAAGAAGTATTAATTAATAACCAACCATGTTTTGTTAGTACAGTATATATACAAATACAAATTTTAAAGTTAAAGTAATTTAAGAACTCAAGGCAAAAAAGTTAAAAAAATATGGATGCCTTACTGTTGCTGTTAAAGATGAAAATTGTTTGTAAGTTCTAAACCATAATTTGTATAAAACAATGTAGTACACAGCATGCACTGTGAAACTAGTCGATGTTGGGCACTATAGTTGTATGTAGTAGCTAACTCATCTGTTAGTGTATAAAATGCAGTAGAACTGAAGGGTACACAAGATGGCCTTTCATTCTTGTTCGTCTTCCTTCCCCTGGTCTTCTGGCTGAGTTACAATAGCAGAACAGACACCCTTCATCTTGCCTGCAAGCAGGCTCTTTGTGGGGCAAGGGTGAAGAGCCTGCTTGTAGGCTACCCTTCGTCGTATACAGGGCTGTTATTATGGGCCATATGCTTGATGATCCCTTGAAGCTACAGGTAAACTTGCCTGTGTTGAATAAAATTCACCCAGGAAGCACCAAGTTTGTTACAGCTGAGAAGACCAAGACAATGGGTGACTCACAACTTAATGACAGTCCTAATGCATGTTCAAAGCATATGAATCAGCAATTAATAAACATTGAAAAAAGGTTATCAAAATAAGTAACATAAAGAAGATACAAAAGCTAAAAAAATGTATTTATTATTTTTCTAGTTATTAAATGTTCAGTATTCAACATTGCTGTTCATTGAATTCTAACTTAAAGTATATAATTATATTACTTGACATTAATTTACAAAATTAATAACACTGTCCACTTGAAAGTGAAGTGACCCCTATTGACCACAAAACCAAACCACCATAACAACAACTTGCAGAATGACAGACAATGTACCTCATTACAAATTTACTGACAAACACAAGCCTTGTTAACTTTCATCTTCTGGTTTAAATAAAGTTCAATAAGCACTTTTTTGTTTCATGGTTTTCAATAACTTTGATGAAACCTAGCATCTTACAAAGACCAATAGTTCCGAAAGCCCTTTTTTTTAACAGTAGTTAATTTTCACTAAAACATAGATTTCTATGTTGTGTACAATAATAATTATTCTCCCTTTCAGCAGTTTTTACTGAATATTGGTAGAACAAAAACTTTCATAGGCAGTTTGCTTCACTTAGTTGTGAAAGTATTTTCATAACATCATAAAGGTACAGGTCATAAAAAGTTGACAATTCTTTCAAAAACAATGCAATTGTACTCAATGAAATATATTAATTTTTTTGTTCTTGATACCCTCATTGGTAACAAACAAACAAAAAAAAATTGACAGTAAGAATTATTGTAAAAATGTATAAAAGAACATGTATACATGTGTTTGCTTTCAGTATTATATCAATAATTGTTTGTAAAAAGCCATTGCATTTCTGTAGTCTAGTGCTGTTCTACATCATAAAAAAATCTCACAAGATGATAACGAATAATGAAGGCTACCATGCTGCCACAAACCTGAAAACAAAAAAGATAAAAGATTGTTAGCTTGGAGCAAGCTGCTTTGACACAGAAGTCTTTATTATGACAATATCTTATCAATGTACATTTACATAGTTGTCTACACACTATACTGAAGAAAACACACACTTTGACTCTGATGACTGCAGAACAATAGGCTACTCTTGATGATCTTAAAATTCAACTTTATAGTGAGACCTACATGTAAGGACACAAACAAAGAATTGAACAAACATGCCTGTTCAATTTCATTTGCTAATCTCCTCGCTACCAACCTGAATTTTAACATAAAATTATCGAAAGAAGCTTACTATTTTACACTTCCACTTCCTTAGACAAAAAACACAATTCCCATTGATCATCAATCTGCCATCAAATAAAAAAAGTAAACCAAGATTTGCCCCAGGCATGCAAACTTTGTGAGCTGCTTGTCTGAAGGGCAAGCTGGTTTTTAAGTTAACTTAAATTAACACAAGTTTAAATTTAAACTTGCCTGTATTCCCAAAATGATCAAAGTCAATGTTCTTTCATGTAAGGGGCCCAGTATTTTGAGAACAAAGTTCAGCAAAGTTAAGTTATTGACACGAGTTGATTCCTTATCCTCTCCCACTCCCATTTCCACATGAACTAATTTTAGATGACTGAACAATGACAGAAAAAGTTTGCCAAGTGGACGGAGGTCAGAAGTTTTGAATGTTGTGTAACTCATTCCAATGAAGCCAGTTTCTGGGTTAAACCTAAAGAGATAAAAACAAATCTGCAATTAATTACAATAACCATAAAGTTCTGAAAATAATTGCCTCTTAAAAGAAGTACCAAAAAATTTCACTTCTCTTAGCAAATCCCGAAATAAGCAACTTTCCAAAGTTGAAGTTTGAGTCCTACCCTGGAACACTGTACTGTGTTCTTGAGCCAAGTACATGTACAGCTTACCGTGATCCTGCCTCTCTTCACCCAAGTGGTAATTTTTTTTTTTAAATTCATTTGTTTTTGCCAAATTAATTTTTTTTCAATTTATCTCTACACTCACTCACACTGTACATTTATATTTCTGTAATGTTCTCCATGCAGTAAGGTAGAGGATGTTATCTATCACAACAACAGATCTTAAAATTAAATAAAGTTAGCTTACTTTGGTAGTCGATGTCTTGGACAAGGAATGAAGCGAAATAGTTGAGGTGTGGAGTAGATAAAGTTGATGACTTGTGGAATAAAGAACAGTAGCATTGTTTTACTGAAGTGTCCTAAAATCCCAACCACTGCAAATGTCATGCCTGCAAAGTAGCAGAATGTGTCCCCTACAAACACTTCGGAGGGATACCTGAAGAAGAAGAAGATGATCAATAAAATTAATTGTAAAGGATTCCATATATTTATAATAATGGTTAAGAACATTTTGAAATCTAACATCTTGACCCTGAAGATGACTTCTGCTCAGCTTGTCGAAACGTCAGTCACCAACAAGTTCTCTTCAGAGTCAGCCTCACTACAATCATGTTACAAACTAACATTTTGAGCCTGCCAATGAGCTATTTTTGTCCGAGTTTCACACACAGCTTTTACAGGAAAAGGACAAAGGAAGGACAATTTATATTAGCAAGGACAACAATTTGATGATGGTCGCTAGTGGACAGGGGCATGTATTCTATTCTTGACAAAAAACCCACAATAATGAAAACAAACGCTAGCAACTAAAGTGAGGTTAACTGTATCTGGTGGAAAGCACTGTCCATTGTTTGGAATGTGGTTGTGGTATGGAACTTGCAGAATACAATTGTGATCTTGTTAGGATGTACTTAGATCAAATAATATGAGAGTCAATGTTACATCTGATTTCTAAACACAAAGAAGAGAGATGAAAATATTTTTTTAAAATACATTTCCAAACATCTTGAAGGTCACCAAAGATACTCTGCTGCGCATCATATTTTTAACTCTCTTCTCGGCATTTGTAAATGTGATGAAACATTGTCGGTTGCGTTTGATAAAATTACCTGAAACACTGTCTTGAGTGTTTATAATATCTTTTCAAGTGAAACTATGTAAAAGTAAGCTGTAGGTGGAGAATATGGTCATAAAAATCTATGCAAAATCTTGTTAATAGGATTGAAGAAATTTTAGTCAAGGAATATAATTTGTGGCATCTGACATATTTGTTTAATCAACTCACCAGTTATAGTAGAGTAATGCTGAACATGCTGCAATGAAAGGCATCATGAAGTATGCAGAGAATAGATGAGCCTGCCAGCAACATGTTCCTTGCAGCTCAATAAAGTTAAACACCAGGATAGAGACGGCAATGATTAATGACTGTCCTGCTTCAACACCATTGATCCCTGACAAAATATTGATTGCATTTGTGCAGAACACGGCCAACATCCCCATGTAAACATAATAAAGTATTCCTGATGAAAAAGAAAAGAAAGAAATAGAAATAAAATAAAATAATAAAAACATGGTACAAGCAATGCTTTGACTAACAAAACTACAATGTGATCACTTTGGGGGGAGGGGGGAGGAGGTCTCCAGTGTAAAGGGAGAAGAGATGTTCATTGTCTCTTAGTGCTGTTTAAATTAATAGTAGAGGGGTGTTTCTCCTTGGCTAGCTAAACTTTGACACATTGATTGATACTAGGATGCTCTTTCATAACAAAGCAACACTACACACAAACAAACAAACAAACAAAAAAACTTTCACACTCTCCATCTGCCTTGCTAGTTTTGATTTATCATACATGTACATGAAATCTTTCACATTTCTTCAAGAAGGCAACATCTGGAAATAATGGCAACTTTTAGGGAGCAAACGAAGTTTGAACCTGCCTGGATTTGTCCCCTGTACCCATTTAATGAAGTCCAATTATTATTTTTTCACCTCTTATGCAAACTGGGGGAGGGAATTATTTTGCACACAGGTTTGTCATTTTAAATAGACACTTCAACAGATGTTAAAAGAGCTAATTTTCTTACCTAAATCTAAACTAAATCCAAGGATAAACCTAAACGGTTTAGGAACAATGATGTTTGTAACACCAATATTGACAAAGTAAACCACGAGAAGAGGAAGGGAAGCCATTGTGGGTAGAAGAAGCTTGTCTCTCCACTTGAGATCAAGAACATCATCGGCAAAGCCAAGGAAAATCATACAACAAATTGACAGCAGGCCAGCTATAAACATGACAAACTGTGTGCAGAACAAAAAGTTAACGTTAGATATAAATAGGGCTCGACACTAACGGTAGCCAACTAGCCACAGACTAGTAGAAATTTAGTTTTAGCTAGCAGGTTTTCGATTTCCACTAGCCACTTTGGCTAGTCAACAAAGTGAAATTGGGTGAACTACATCTGTAGTTTCTGTCTCCTCCAACGAAGACAAACACAAAATTTACACTTTTCTCAGAAACAAGGTCAGAATTTCATTGTCGACATAAATTATCATGGTACTGGGCATGTGGTGTTCAGCATGTATGCAAATTTAAGTTTGTCAACTTCTCGTTGGGTGGTATGAAAACGGGGAACTGAACATGTTACTTTTGTTGAAAGAAATATTTGACAAACAAGACAGCATTTTCTGAAAGCACACATATATGCTCTTTTTTGTTGAAAAATTTTTTTCATGTGCAAAATAGTGTGGAACTGTAATGGGATAACATTTCATTTAGCATAACAATACATGGGTGATTTGTCGTTGTATGTATACTTACAAACTTACCACTACATAAATAATAATTAGACAAGAAAGATTTATTCCTTCAACATTTAAACCAGCCATTTTTAGCAGTCGAATTTTGCCAAAGACAGTTTACAGTATTGTTCAGATAGTTGTTTAGCTTTTGAAACATTTCTACGGCACCTGTCTGTGAAGAAGTCTCCACAGTTTTTACAGTGACATCTTGGGGGTTTTGATATTTTTCCAAGGAAGTCTCAGAGAAAAACAGATTCCTGAAAGTCTTTTCAGGAACTCGAACTTTTTTGAAACTAGTTTAAGTACAGTATAATTACCAACGTTATGTATTAAAGAGAGTCAATTGCGTTGTGCCTGCAAGTAATTGTAATTGGACCTACCTGAAATTTTCGCGGCACGTTAATTTTGTGAATTTCATGATTTAAAAGAAATTGCAAAATTAAAGTGACGTGAATAAGTAAGTGTCGGAAACCTAACACATTATGTTACTGTTGACATATAGTACCGCTATTGCGTTTTTGTTACTTTTGACATTATTGTACCTTTGATAAAGTCAGTTTACTAAATTCAAAGACATGTTTAAGTAACATTGCGAAGGAAATAAATTTTGTGTTACTAAAAAATGCGAAGTTAAAGTGATTCAAAATACAAAATTTTAGCAAAGTGTCAAAGTGTCAAAAAACATGTGCACCCCCAAATCGTGAAATAAACGTGTCATGAAAATTTCATGAAATAATGTAGCCAACCACAACACTTGGCTAGTAAAAAAAGGTTTTGGCTAGTAACATCTAAGTTATCACTAGCCACTAGGCTAGTAAGTTGAAAAGTTAGTGTCGAGCCTTGTATAAAACAATATTAACTCATACTGAAACGTTTCTGTACCCTGAAGTGACAATGGTAAAGGTAAGGGCTATTCTAATCCTAAAGGGATCATTGCTATAAAGAACTCTCAAAACCAAGTGGCCCATCAGGCCGGAGCTTATCCCGGTTTCTGTAGCGTGAAGAGGGATATTTCTACCTCCCCCTCCCACCCCGTGGACTAGGGTCCCATCCAGTTGGGGAGAAGAAATACTTTGAGTCATTTAACACTACAGAAGGTTCCGCGATATGCTCTGACATAAGTATAAATACTTTGGTGTGATGCAGACATATTTACCTACACCTAACCCTAGTTTATGACCTGTAGGTCTCAGATTATGTCATTCTTTACTAGCAGATTGAACTTACTTCGTGATGAGGAAAATCATAGTCGCCTTTCTCAAACCATATAGTGAGAAAAGGAAAGGGAATAAACAGAAACATTGCAATGAGAAATACTGCTCCAGTGACAACTCCAAGACCTTCTGGACTGAAAGAAACAAAGTTAACAAGTAGCAAGCAATGAACTTAATGGTCTAATAAATTGTTTCTAATTTATCACAGCCCAATCACATAATACTGTATGGGGTGCAAAAAAAAAAAAAAAAAAAAAAGCAACAAAGATGCCTCTAAACTGTCCTTCGAACATTTTTAAAATCTCTCTGAAGCTGGCTACTCCTCGAGAAACATGATCGTTTTTTGGTATTACATTGTACTTTCCATCAAGAGAAGACTAAAAGTCGCTAAAATTGAGAACAGTGATCTTTTGCTTCAGTATCTTGGCTCTCCATGGGATCTTTTATTCATTCATACAATAAATATTATGTATATTTCCTGGTGCCATGTTTTGCTAATAGCAGAACTCCATGCTCCACTTCTAAACTACAATTAGTCCCTCTTTTGCTTGGTCCATTGTGTGTGACATGAAAGAAAGCCACAAGAAAAAATGGCCGTGAGAACTCCTGGGGGCGAGAAGCATACAAAAGGAGTACGCATTTCTCGTCCCCAGGATATCACACGGCCATTTTTTTCTTGCGGTTTTCTTTCGCGTCACGCACGATGGACTAAGCAAAAGAGGGACTACCTGTAGTCTACTCCACAACATAAACACACATACAAACCACAATCTTGCACTTTGCTCTGATGAGGGGCTACTGCTTGAAATGCCAGCTTCACTAACTTAATACTTACATGTATATCAGATTCAAGTGGATAAATAGTTAAATGTTTTACTTACATGTAACTGCTGACGCAGCCCATCAGTTTCCTTAGAAATGAATACCGGTACCTTTCTTTGTGTATTAATTTTATGATTGTTACACAGGATTTATAAGCATGAGACATACTGAAGTACATCATGAGTTTGGGTGCATAGTGTACCAGTATATGATTGTGGCCGTGCTACAAGCTTCTTGCTGTAAACATTAACACCATTTTAAAGACCCTGTTGACCCATTTGTAGTTTCAAGATCTGGGCTGTTTGGTTTAGAATTTTCAAACCTTTAGCATTTGATGAGAACAGAATGCACCTTTGCACAGAATCAGAATGTGTTGCTATCTACAGGAAAAAGACCGTCATATAGTGCATTCCACCTAAATTAATAGATTACACCAGGCCCCGGTTGTTCGAAAACTGGATAACCCTATCCACCAAATAAATCACTATCCAATTGATAAGTGTTGACAAAGCAACCCACACTACCCACTGGATAGTGATTTATCTGCTGGATAGCGTTATCCGTCTTTTGAACAACCCTGATTGTTCAACATGTAATTTCTTGTTGCAATGTCAGTATGTTGTCAAACAGAAAGCTGACGAGAACAAATAAAAACATCAACATGGGAATAGTGTTATGGACTAACAAATTCCCAGAACTGACCAAAAAAACCAATCGATAAAGAGACTTAGCAATGATTTGGCTCAGATGCGAATTTCACATGAATGTGAATAGATTTGTTTTGATTATCAAGCTAAAGGTCAATACAGCTTCGTAAAATAATTAATATTTTATAAATGACGTGAATTCTACAAATAAAAATGGCTGAAACAGTAAACAGTAATGTCGACAGTGCAATATGTTCACACTATACTTAAAAATACAATTTTTGAGTAATCGTATGAATACAATTAAGGTCATTACATGGAGTTCAGGCCAAAATAGCGAATCACCATGACACACGATTCAAAAATCAGAATTAAAAAGCTTACGTATTACATAGTAGTCTCTAAACCTCTGCACACTGATTTCAGTTATTTAGGGTCGTTATTACTATATGGTAATACAAAACTCCACGAAATAAGTGAGCGAACTTACATCATCTCCTTGCTGTCTTTCTTGTTCATGTCTTTCCCAGCCAATCCAGCTTTGGCAAAAAGGGATTTCATGCCCGAGATCAACTTCAAAGCCACTACAAACACCACAGTGGACATAAAAAAATTTAAGACTAGAGGATATATCATTCTGTAGATCATTTTCGATTGTTTTTACAGATTATGGCGCTGGAAAAATCCCCTTCATAGCAAGGCAACTCGAAGCTCCTCGAAGCTCGTAAAGTCATGAAGATAACCGCTGACTGCAGATCTGAATGGACCGCGGCGAACAGACGCGGGAATGGCGCGAGATTCCCGCGTTTAAACGTCATAACTGTTTCTAAGCAACGAATTGACTGACAGGTCTGATTCTCGTACCTGATTGGTTAAAAAACCATCACGGCGGTCTTCTCGTCAATTTTTTTTTGCGTTTTTCTGCAGGAGACACGCGATTGTTTTCTCCTTGAAAAGAAAAGAAAATATCCAAGGAAAATTATTTCTGAAGTTGTTCTGACCATCGAGATGGTCAAAGGCTTGCTTTCAAATCGTTTTTAGACGCGACGAGTTTAGCGTTTGAGCAATTTTAAGCGCACTCGTTACTTACAGAACTGTCAGAGAGTCGCGAAGAAACCTCGAACATGGCTGAACCTAGGACCATGCCGAACGGCAAGGATCGTCGCAAAAGTTCATTGAAAAGTGCGGGTAGCATCTCATTGGAACACGCTGCTGGCTCTAAAGCTGATAAACACAGAGGACGTAAAAGTATTGCCTCGCAATTTGCTCATCCACTAACTGGAGAAAATGTTAAGGAAAGACAGGTAAAGAAATTTGTAGGCTACAGAAAAAAAAAAGCTGTTTTAAACTTTTAGACTTCGACTTGTGCTGCATGTACCGCCACTCGTTACTTTATTTGCTTCAGTCTGGTAAGAAACGACAAAAGAACTTATTTTTCAATTCCAAAGTTCAACTTGGTATGAGATGAAACTCGTTTGCTTCAAAAGGATTCTGAATTTTTTTTTTATTCAATGGAATTTATACCGTTTGTAGTTAAAAAATCTTTCTCTTTTGCTGCAGCAAAAAGCGAGGGAAAACCGTGAAGCTCGAAAAAGAATGATATCAGATGAGTACAGGTTTATTATGGGAATCGTTGGAAGCTATATAGATCTTGAAGTCTCTGCTGTTGAAGAATTTATTGTTGATTCGGATGAGGTAAGAAAAGTTTAACCAAATAATAATTAAGCTTAATTCATTCAGAGTTATTATATAAGAAAGCTTTATTTAACAAATTGACATGAGTTTTTAATGCGTCTGTCCTGTTATTAATCATGAGTTTCGTCATAACACTGTCAAAGTAAGTGGCGATAGCTGAGTGGACCTGCAGACTACTTTGACAATGTTATTGTTGATAACAGGACAGACGCATGAAAAACTCACGTCAATTTGATTTTTACATAACAAATTGTGCACTCGTCTGCTCTCGCTTGTCACTTCAAGATTGCAGAGATTATAAATTCACGTGTCTGTCCACTTATTGACAATGAAAATTAGGCAATGAGTGTGCAAGAATTTCTGCAGTTATTGTAAAAATTGTGTACTGACGGCAAAGCTGGCGCTGGAAAGGTAAGTTGGTCAAAAATAGTTTGTTATTTTATACAGGTCTTTATAAATCGATCAATGTAAAATGCAGACTGCAGACTGCAGACTGAGGGTAAAATGAAGACTGTAGACTTTTTATCTGAATTGTGCTACCATTTCCATCATCGAGAGCTAATCATAAACAGGCTAACTGGAGCGTTATTTCTCTCAACCTGAGTGGTATTCTGTCTAACCAGAGTGCAGACTTTCACTGCAATGACCCTGAATAATGCGGTTTACCGTTACCACTCAATAATGTAAATAACACAACATATACTTAAAAAATCTGCAGTCAACAGTCTGCATTTTACCCCTGTTCTGCAGTCTGTACTTTACCCTCAGTGTGTATTTTACCCCCAGTCTGCAGTCTACGGTCTGTGTTTCGCATTGAAGGCTTTATAAATACAAAGACAACTACAACAACAGCAACAACAGCTACAACATTACAGCAACAAGCTTTAGCTCTTCACAAAAGCAACATGTATTCTTAATGGGCTCATTGGTCATTACCAGTTTGTCTGTTCTTGATTGATCTCTATTGCCTGTCCAATATTTTCCAAGCACTGGACAGGTTACTGCCTGTCCCAATTGATCTTGTAGGCTTACATCTTTCTTTTTCTTCCAACTTTCTTTTCCTTTCTTGTTTTTGAAGACTTCACATGTATGTAAGTACTCAGTAGGTTCTTGATCAGAAATTTAGGTCACGCTTGAAGGTTACCAAGGTCCAGTCCATGATCAAGAGATATCTTTCTTTACATCTTCACTTTTTAAGGAAAACGACCACTTTTTTAAGTTTAAAAGACATGTTTCGACAGAACTTCTGTCATCTTCAGTTGAATGAATGATTACAAAGCAAGTTGAATAATAAGTAGGCAAAAATGCTAATTAAGACAAATAGTAACAACAGAATGTGAAAAGGTGTAAATTAAAAGGATAATTTTAGATTTACATGGTGTAATTGCTGATTGAGGCAAGGTAGTTCTTTTTGAATATGGATAGCCTCCTTTACCTTGAGTTGAAAGCTGGTAGTGGCGTGATCTAAAATATGAAAGCAGTCTATTGAACACAATGAGCGACAACGTTCAGAATTCTGAAGATGTTTGAAGATGTGAGAGGCCCTATCAACGGCTAAGTGCTCACGTACGCGTGTGGAAAAATGTCGGGAGGTTTCGCCGACATAACAGGCATTACAGCCCGCACATGTAAACTTATAAACCACACGTGAACGAAGCCCGCCGGGGATAGGGTCTTTCACACCAAAAAGGTTACCTATCTTAAAGGAAGAAAAAACTAATTTGATGTCTAAATCATTACAATAGCGCTTGATTAAGTGTCGAATCTTCTTCTGAGTGATGACAGAAAAATGGCCTATGTGCGGCAGCTTAAAGTAAAACGTGGGCGAGGTGGTAAGGGGGTAGCCCCGGGGACAATGATTGCTATGGGTCCCAGTGATGCTATGGGTCCCAATCATTGTCTTTCAACTCAAGATAAAGGAGGCTATCCATATTCAAAAAGAACTACCTTGCCTCAATCAGCAATTACACCATGTAAATCTAAAATTATCCTTTTAATTTACACCTTTTCACATTCTGTTGTTACTATTTGTCTTAATTAGCATTTTTGCCTACTTATTATTCAACTTGCTTTGTAATCATTCATTCAACTGAAGATGACAGAAGTTCTGTCGAAACATGTCTTTTAAACTTAAAAAAGTAGTCGTTTTCCTTAAAATCTTTACATGTCTGCTGCTATCTAGAATCTTCACTTTTGTGATAAATATTTTACAATCCAGGCTTGTCAGGAATGTACCGAGATAACTAGCCCTTGGTCTTTTTTGTACCAACTAGGCTGTGTTTGGTCCTTTATACTGTCAAGAGCAAAGACCGATTATCTCCCAGTACAGCCCTTTTTCTTGGCTGAAATAAGATATATACATGTATGTATACATGTAACAAAATGTGTTGGGAGACCACTCAGATCTTGAGTACATATGGAGTTTCATACAGCTCTGTTTTGTAGGCTAACATAAAGTTAACCCACTCATCAGTTAGTTTCAATATACACTGAAGCCTACTAAAATACACGTCAACAGTATGGTCGTGCAAGACGCAATAAGCTGTTGCAACAGACTGTTACAAAACATCTTAAAAAACTGTTACAATCAATCGTTGAGTGTCCGAATGAACTTCTAAAATTTTAAAACTTATGCACATGCTACCTTGAACATGTCAATATTTTAAATGCCAGCATGCGCACGCTGTCAAAACGAAATGCAGTTAATTTACTATATCTAATAATGAACTTTCACCAATGCCAGCATTTGGAAATTAATTTGTTTGATTTGTTTAGTGTTGCCAGCTTCGGTTTAGTGATAATGAAATGCTTCTCAGTCGTGCGTAGGTTGCATCACTTAGTCAGGTTTGAGTAGGGTTCGGCAAGGATCTTCCATTTGATGGTGCAGTGTTGCTGTTTGCTTTTAAGCTGCCGGATGTGTTTGCAAAGTTCTATGTTGTTCTCACGTGTTTCGTTGTTGAACAACACCTGATGGTTTCTAAACCTTGCTTAAGATTCAGTGGTTGTAAGCCCCATAAAAGTTTCAGTTTTGTATACAATGTAAGTATGTATTAATTTAAATGCATCCATGTATTAATTCTCCAGGCAGTGTACCTGATAGACAGCTTTCTAAAGCCAAAAGGAAGGAGAACGTTGCTGTTCTTTTATCAGGAATTTGATCAGCAGGGGCTAAGCAGTAAGTTTACTCCTTCAAATGCTAAACAGTGGACTGGTAATGTAAATCCTTATAACACACCTGTATGCTACAGTACCAGAATACATGTGAATTACATGTAACAGAATCTTCAGTAGGTAGCTCTCAGTGAATACCACAAGATGACTAGCCTTTGCTACCTTTTTAGGAAGAGGGAGAAAGTGGCTGGTTGCAATTAAATTTCATTACATTATAGCGAAATCATGTGATGTTTTTTTCCCATTACGGGAACCAGTGCCTCACAAGTACAAGTGTTGTTTATTGTCAGCTACTGAAGTGCGAGTTCGTTCAGTGCATGCTTCCAAGTCTGGTAAAGTGCTTCTGGTAACTGATGGATTGGAGGAGGGACTAACAGGGACTCTAGTGTACTGTGCCAAATCAGATGCCAACAAAGAACTAAAGATGAGAAACATTGGAGATGTACGTAATTACTAGAGGATATTATGATATAAGTATACTTTTTTGAAATCAAGTACCGAAGTTGAAGTAACCTTTCAATCAGTTTCAGTCATTAACAGTTTACTATGAATTCACAGGTGACTAATTCATTAAGGATGGTGCCTACTTTTGTTAGTGCGCACACGTTCTGTGCATCACGCAAGACATGATTTAAGCGCCATGCACGTGCTAGGATTGGCATTGACGTAATCAACTACGCTACCAAGCACATGACTAAAATGAAAGCAAAATTTTCCTGCTGTGACCGAATCAAGTTTAATGAACCTGTACTTTAAACAGGAACACCAGAAGAGCAGCATATCGCCAACCACTAACTTTTAACCTCTTCTAGCTGAAAACCTGGCTGTTATATGACGAAAATTATATTGAAATCCAACTGTTAACATGTTCCTGCCGATGACGTAGTGCGCACGCAAAACAAGCACGAGATACGCAAATGTTTGACTTACTGGGGAGGTGACAGGAAAAAATGTAACAGGCACCGTAAAAGTTTTCTAAAAAAATGAATAACTTTAAAAAACACGTAGCTATCCCTACATTTTATGCTATGAAATGGAAGTCGCAAGCCTATTCAACACGTGATTAGTTTCTGGTTGTGAGCAAAAGGTATTTAGACTGTATTTTAGCTGAACCAGAGGAAGGCTGTCAGAGACGCTAAGAGTGCTGTTGAAACGATTTTGTTATTAAAAACACACCAAAAATGTTTTTTATGTAACCATTAACCATGCAGTTCTAAGATCTTTATAAATGTGTTTGCCTTTCTGTATGTAAAGGCAAATTCTTCTATGAAGAAATATCCTTTTCTTCTTTTTTTTTTCAAAAAAATGCTGATGTCAGCATTTTTAATGAGATTCAAAGCTAATTATCTTGAAAAAGTGGGTGGCTACCCCCATTTTTTTGTGTGGATTCCAATAGCCCTTGCAAAGATCTACATTTTCTGTGTGGTCCTAACCTGGCGCAAAAACCTTTTGTTTAGTAGGCACCGTCCTTAAGTTGTATTATCTTTTAAACTTGCAAGGCAGAAGCCATCTTGGTTTTTGTATATTTAGCCTGTCTGTTATATCTAAAAGTTTTATGTAATTATGTTAATGATATCTTAGTCAACCATTTTATGCAAAATGACCATATGTAATTTGCTTCCTTTGCTACCATGCATGTATATAGCTATGGCTGTGATATCTTTAGAAATGGGTCACCACAGTAGTAATTCCAGCCAATTTTGCCCTGGCAAATCAGGTCTACATGTAAAAGATTAAAACCTTGCTCAATGGAAGAGAAAATAGTCTTCAGTGAGTGACTTGAGTCCTCACAATTTTTTGGGCAATCTCAAACATTCGGTTAATTATTATTTACTTACACATGAAGTTTTATAAATTATGACTGATTTAAAAATCTGTTTCAGTCAGCCAGCTTCAAAACCAGAAGTTTCATTAACGCTTTCAGCAGGAAGGCAACTGGCTTTCACAGGCAGGCAAAAATTTTTGAACTGAACGTCTTTATGAATAAAACTTTCCCCTAGATAGTCAAACGGGGCGGGGAAAATCATCTTCACAGAAGATTAATTTGCCTGGTGCGCGACCCTAAACGAAACCCCTGGAAAATTGTGACTGACCTCATTTTTTTTTATTTAGGAAGCATGCTTTGGCATGATAAATGTAACAGAAGCAGGATCCCTCATCCCAGCCCTTAGATCACATCTTACTAAGATCTATTTACCGGCTATTAAAGCCATGTCCAGCTGGGGGGAACTTACACAGACTCCACAAGGAAAAAAAGCCAGGAAAGAATTTGTTGAGTCATTAGACAGCTTTGTTCATTTTATTGATGGTAAGACAAGAATATAACCATTCTTATAAAAATTTAGGAAGATAATAAGTAATCTATAACTTGGTAGCACAAGCTTTATTCTAAATAGTGTATGCCATTGACTGAATGTCTTTTTTGTTGTGCTACCTTCTTTAACCCTTCCAGTGAAGCAGTTTAAAACAAAGACATCCATTTCATGAAAAAGCTGGAGAAATTCTTAGTAATTCATTTGTGTTATTACTGTCAGGACAATTCCACTCTTTCATGTAAGTGTGGCCTTTCTTAGTTTTTTCCCCACTGATGCTGATCACACTAATTAATAATTTCTTTAGTTAAAACAAAGGAAATCAAAGCCTTGCTTGTCGTGTGGGCAGCTGAATTTAAAGCATATCTTTAAACATTTTGTTTCTCTATTTATTTCTAGTTTTGATTTTGAATTTCGAAGAAACATCGTGCACTCCAGGCAGAGTGTTATCTCATTTCCAAACACCTCAAAATTTATCAAAAATCATAATGTCTTGCTGCACATATTTTCAACTCTATTCTGAGTGCTTGGAGATGTGAAAGCATCCTGCTTTTTGTGTTTGAAATATTCTTTCAAACAGGTTTTTGAACAGAGGAATATATTCTGTTGACGTCAAATTCCAGATTAGGCCTATCAGCTCCTGTAAAGGGTGTTGAAAGTAATGGATACAAAATTGGTGATTAACCTGAAATATGCCTTTCAAACTTGAACAGATTGGCAATATTGAAGTATTTGAGATAATCAAAAGTATTCCATGTCATACAAGGCTTACAGTGAGAAATCTCACAAGGATTGTTGAGTAACATTGCTAGCCACCAGTTAGTTACCTTGTATGTATTTATGTTACGTTTAGGAGCACATGCTTCAGTGAATGAAGCAATCAAGCTGCACCCTTGTGAAATAATTGATGTGAGTTCTCTGGAGGGGTCAGCAGACTATCAGGCCATAGCAAACAGTCCAGAATTACTGGCTGGACTGGATGAGCTGGTGCACGCCTGGTGCAAACAGATTGAACAGGTCAATTCTTCTTACTAAATTAACATCTGTCCTTTAACAGGTTAAGAGAATTCAAGATGCAGTACCTTTTCATTCCTGGCTTTACATGGCTGACATGAGGAGGCTGATGTTTAAACAATTATATTGTGAGGTCAAGATTTCTATCACATGCTAGTTGACGAGGGCTGTGCCCTCGTCAACGATCATGCGTATGTGCCGTCATCATTTCTCACACGCAGAAATTGAGAGCAAATGATCTCATTGTTTAAGTATAAATCGACTAGTCATTCAAAATTTTGTCTAAATCCTCCTCATAGACACTTAAAAAAATGCAAAGAGGCCGCCATTTGGTTAACAACCACCCACTGCCAGGCTACTCACATTCTCTACAACAAAACAGATATTGAGTAGCATAGCTAATAACAGAACAGCATTTGGAGTAACTGATTTATACTAATGGAAGTTAGATGAAGGTAACACTAACAATAGTGGAACATCCACCCTGAAACTAAACCTTACCCTAACTATCCTAAAACTACCACTCCAAAACTTAACAGTTCAGTTATCCCTTAAATATTTCAATAAACTGGCATGGCTGTTCTTACGAACCTCAAAAGTTACTCCTTCCTTTCTTAGCTTTCAAGTGGTCTGAAATTGTCTGAAATTTCCAGCTCTGTCAAATATCAGAAAATTTCATGTTTATTTTTAACAGGTGCTAGCCGAGAGTGAGCAAATGAGGAGAGAAGCAGATGATACTGGACCTATGGCAGAACTGGAACATTGGAAGATGAGGATGGCCAAATTTAACTCACTGGTGGAGCAAATCAAGGGTGCTGACTGTAAAGCAGTGATAAGAATATTGCTTATTGCCAAGTCTAAAACACTTAAGGTAATCTGAATTGTTGAATTGTAATCTGAACTGATGCTTTCACTGGCCTCAAAGATGCCAGGTTAGATTCAAAATTGTTCATGTTTGTTTCTGGTACGTTTCGCGGGCAAAATGGTATATCTAACCATTTTTGATTTATTGAATACCTTACGTCAACCTTTTGGGCACATACATGTAACCTATATCAAACCGATCCCATCATTTAGTGATAGTCTTTGGTGACAATTCTGGCGCTGGCATTTGAGTGTGCCAGTTGAACTTAACTATAGTACTTACAGACATTCTAGAGGCTTACATTCTGAAAACATGCTTGTAAAGAACTAAGTTAGTAATTTCATTAATTTTTTTGTCATGGACACAGTTTTGGCGTGAGCTGGACTGTCGCATTACGGATGCTGCCAATGAAGCAAAAGACAATGTGAAGTTTCTGTACACATTGGAAAAAGAGTGGGATCCACTCTACCACGCTGACCCGGTGCGAAATTAATATAACACTTAGCTTAATGCAACAATCACTGACTTGGAGTTGATTTTAAATGTTTCCAAGCTGTTATCCGGATGTTAGAGGGGCAATTATAATATTAAGGGTTTATTCCTGTTGTTTCAGTAAAAGAAAGTTCCACTGCTTTTTTGAGGTAACCACAGAGTTCATTTAAAATGCCCCAAGCTTCTATTGGTTATTAGAAATATAAAACCGCAAGTTGATAATATAATAGCCTTAGAAAATATTTTCAAGCTCCTACTGAAACAACATTTTCATTGGTAAAATGAATCGGGGGGGGGGGGGGTGGGGGTACTCCCAAAAAAATTGGGTGGAGGTATGCGGCCCACTTCCCAAAACCCTTATCTTATTTATGACCAAAGTCTGCGATTTTCCCTTCCCTATTTATGACCTGACCAAAAATTCGATACCCCTATTTATGAAAGTTTCGGCCAGCACAGTTTCCCTAAAGATGATTTATGGAGGGCTTTTGATGATGGTCTGATCGATAATAATGGAAACAGAAGTTTTTCCAAAATCGATACCCTATTTCCGACCAAAATAGCTGAAAAACCATACCCTTTGGGGCCACACATAACTATATAGCTCATAAAAGGGAGTATCCCCTCCCCCCGAGAATGAATCTCTTATTTTAACAAATTGACGTCAGTTTTTCATGTGTCTGTCTTGTTATTGATCATGAATTTCATCATAACATAGTCAAAGTACCTGTGGATCAGCAGACTACTTTGACAATGTAATGACGAAATTCATCGTCACTAACGGGACAGACGCGTAAAAAGCTGACGCCAATTTGCTTTTTTTTTACGATACCAAATTGTCAAATTGTCTGCTCTCGCTCGTTGACGCCTCACATAAATTATAAATTCATATGTCCGTCCGCTTATTGACAATGAAAATTAACCAATGAGCGGGCGAGAATTTCTGCAGTTATCGTGAAGAGTTTATTCATACTGATTAGTGCATGATTTATCTCACAGCTATTATCTTCTACTTCCTCTTCAAAGGTTTCAATGATCGACTGTATACCTAAGCTGATCAATGCTATTCAAATGATACACAGCATATCTAGATACTGTAACACATCTCAGAGGATGACATCACTTTTCATAAAGGCAAGCTATGAACCTAAGTGGACTGTAATCAGTATGAGTTTAATGACAGACATCTCTTTCTTTCTCCTTTCTCATTTCAAATAGCACTATCATTGGGTGATGAAGAGCTAATGAACACCACATTAAGATACACTGAAGGCGTTTTACGAGATGTGAATAAACGATAGAAAGAAAAGCTGTGAAAATATTTTTCAGTTTTGCAACATAAAATTCGAATGGGGTATCATTGAATTATTTTAATGCTAGGGGTGATCCCGCGATGGACTAGCATCCCATCCAAGGGGGGGGAGTAGAAATACTCCTAGTCACTTCATTCTACACAGAGATAAGCCAGTGGGTCACTTGGCTCGCATGCACACTTTTGGCACATATTCAAATCTTCAACTAATGAGATGGCAAGCTGTCATTCTACCTTTTAGAACTTTTGTAACGAAAAGTATATGTGCCAAGAAGAGAAAATTTGACTTCTGGTTCGTATTCGTTTCTCAAAAATGTTTGTGCTTAAGCTTTCTAATGTCTCTTTATGCCCAGGTGGTCATCTTTACAGTCTTTAGAATTTCCACAATTGTTTTGACTAGTGGCTCCTGCTATTTTCCAGGTGACAAACCAAATGGTGACTGCATGTAAGAACTACCTAACTGACCAAGGCGTGAACCGCGTGTGGGATCAACCAAGACAACCTCTGATAGAGAAACTCAAGGCCTGTCTGAGGTTAAATCAGGAATATCAGAAGTGCTTTCAACGAACAAAGAGGCGGATCGCCGAGGATCCAACGATGAAACCTTTTGAATTTTCCGAGATGTACATCTTTGGAAAGTTTGACACATTCTGCAAACGTTTAAACCAGGTGCACATATTTGAAGAGCTTTGTCATATATTTTCACACAATTATTGTCTTCCTTCTTTAATTACATGGTGTCCAAACCTGGCCCCAATTGTTCAAAGGCTGGATGATGCTATCCACCGGATAAATCGCCATCCAGTGGATAAGTAGTGTTCACGGAACAAACCAAGCTATCTGCTACATAGTGATTCATCCTGTGGATAGCATCATCCACCTTTCGAACAACTGAGCCAGAGGGACGAAAATAATGAAATCTTCTTTCATTCAGTGTTCCAGTCTTGTAAATTAAACGGTGTTTTCAAGGTAAGGGTTTGTTCCCATAGAACTCAAACCTGATGTGTGTCCACCCATCAGTACATTCTTATGGGCGAATTATTCCTATGCAGTATCCTGAATCTGGGACTGGGAATTTGTGGACTACTCCATATATATTTGTTGTAATCAAAATCTAAAATGTAACCAAGATTTGCATTGTATTCGTACATTTTGAAATATCAGATGTCAGACTATATGCCCCTCCCCCAAAGCGAAGGCTTTCTCCGTCCTTCGTGGGTGGTGGTTTTCCTCTACTTCGGGCGCCGAGCTCGACTGGTGGACGCGACTTGCGGGTTGAAGTTTTGTGTAGTTTTGCTACCTTCTCAAAACCACCACTGTCAGCCTTCGTCCTATTTTCTGGTTTCTACATGACAAAATACTAATATTAATGAAATGAGTCATGCCATTGGTGTTGCAGATTATAGAAGTGCTGAATGCCCTGGAAACGTTCTCTGTTTTGTCTGAGTCCAAGATAGAAGGAATTGAAACCATCTCGAACAGATTCCAGCACATGTACTCTGCTCTAAAGAAGAAGCCTTATGATCCTTTGGACCACAGGAAGCCAGACTTTGAAGCAGATTTCTTTGAATTCAGGCGGCAGATCAGTGATATCCAGGTTTGCAAATTGTAAAGTCTTTCAGTACTGCTATACTGGGGCAGGAAGTAATTTGCGTTTTTATTTGTCGACAGAAACACTTACAAATGTTTATGAGTGGCTGCTTTGAGAAGATTGTCACAATCGCACAGTCTTTAGAGCTTCTTGGCAGGTGAGACAGATGTCTTTTGTGTTCGGGCTGGGATGGGTGAAGGTCCTCGACTATGTTAACTGAAACACAGGCATGTACCTTCCCAAAAGGTGTGGTTTTTGAGACGAGTGTTCGTCATTTTTGTCTAAAATTATTTACTAAATTTTTATTTTTGGTCTTAAGATGAATATTCTTCTCAGGAAACCATGAGAACGTTATTAACATAAGCGCGTTTGTCTCGTTTCATCGGGTCGTTTTATCTTTAAAAGTAAAACAGCGAATGAGAGGTAATAAAAAAGATACAATAAAGCGTGATTTAGCGTCAAAACGATCAGCATTGTGAATTTAATCCTTTCTAAAATCCACGGGGTTTCTTCGGCTGAGAAAAACTAATCTGTGATCAGAACCACAACACTCCTTTTTACGGAAAAAGAAATAAATTGAACATGAGAGACAATCTTCTTTTCACTTAACAAAATGGACAACACCGAATAGGTCTTTTGTCCCTTAATTTCCAAAAGAGACTTGGATACCAAGAAAACACCACCAAATGTAGAGGTTTGTCCGGAAAGCCTCAGAGAAATGTTAGAATAGTGATATATCAAACGTGGTTTATTTAGCGGGTTAAATCAGTGATTTATTTCGATATGTTTAAGATTTGAAAAGCTTGGAATTCCAAGTCTGAAGTCTTCCATTGAAGAGCGGTATGCTTGCCTTCTTCATCACTTCGGCAAGGAGGTGGAAGTCATATCCAAGGTATACTAATGTGAACTGTAGCAGAGTTTTTAGAAATTTTTAGAGATCAAAATGAAATGTTTTTGTTATTCATCACGTGTGTCTTGCCCATGTGGTCTTATTTGCCTCTAAGAAAACTGAATTGTATTTTCTCTATGCAAGTCTATTTACAGGATTAACACTTACACTACACACAGCACTTCTACTATACTTACAGATATACTTGCGCTATACTTACTTCTCACAATTAATACACCACTTACAATGCGTTTATTACAATACAATTATACTAATTAGATTATAGTTCGTCTACTTACAATGCCTTGTCCTCTGTTTCTACATTAATTGTTCGAATTCTTACTGAAACAGAATTTTATGTTTGTTACTTACACTACTTTCAGGGTTAACGACATTAGCACTCGCCCGCTCGCCCAGGCGGGTGTCGTAAGTGTCGGGCTAGCGCAAATCATCAATCACTCGCCCGTTTGGCGAGTGCGATTTTCGTCGCAAGAAATTATTTAAATTGCAAAATAAATACTGCTTTTTACATTCCATTTTGCCGAGAAAATCCCTAAACATAAACTTACCATTTCTATTTTACAAAGTTTTATATTACGAACTTTCTAATAAATTGGCGCTGAAAGGCAACATTGGGCTTCGGCAATAGACAAACATGGCTTCCTCCTAGTGATAATTACATAACGCATGTACTTGAACAAAGTACATGCGCTCGGTGCTTTCACTGCAGGTGTTGGCCGCTTCTCGCTTGAAATTGACATCATTAACAATGGCTTTTAGGGCCTCGATCTCTGCTTGCGATCTCCAAGCTCGTTTGCAGGGCTTTGTTTTCTTTTTCAAGAAGATTAATCCTCTTTTTATATGTTTCCAACTCGGGAAGTATAGCTAAAAGTATGTTGCGTTTCTCTTCAATACCGGAGAGCCTCGAGTTCGTTGTTTCGAAGCACTTTTTGCATCCTGGCTTGTGATGTTGACAGCAGGTCCACAAATCGCAAATCCATACGACAAAATTTCACAAAACAGCATGTATGCTACATAGGATCACACAGAGATGTCAAAGTGACATCCACGTATTATGTCGGTACATGTTCTCCAATGCCTTCCTTTCTATTGCTGCAGATGTACCAACGGAACTGTGAAAATCCCCCCGTGCACCGTGATTTCCCGCCTATCTCCGGTCGAATTAGCTGGGCTCGTCAGCTCATGAGGCGCATTCGTAATCCAATGGACATATTCGAGCGTCATCCAAGTTGTCTGAAGACGCAAGAGGCAATTAAAATTATCTGCCACTTTAATCAGCTGGCAACTGTACTGGTCGAATTTGAAATTCTTTATCACAAAGGTTGGCTTAAGCAAGTGGAAATTGCTAAGACAGGTATGTACTATGC